>NW_027228503.1:87818-323200 GCF_037783145.1 Equus przewalskii
CTTCCATATCAAGAGCAATGGAGGGCATGGCTGAGAGCAGAGGGGACTTTCTGACATAGCTGCTTTACGACGCTCTCAAAGCAGTGTACAATGGTGGTTGGAAAAAGGCATGCAGTTTATCACCTCCTAAGCATGTGGATGCTCAATCATTTGGGAATCAGCACAGTCGCTTCAGGGGAAGATGTAGGCATTTCGTCTGAGCCGGGTTGGCAAGGTGGAAATGCGGCAGAAGCAGATGTAGCAGATTGGTGAGTTGAGGGCTGAAAAGACACGGTGTTCAGCTGCCTTTGTATGAGATGTTCCCAGGACGCTGTAAGAGCAAGGTGGAAAGGGAGTTTTTTCTCCAGTTCCTAAAGAGCTGAGGACACGACAAGATGGGGTTTGTCTCCCATTGAGGGTGGATCCAAAACCAGTGCCTTGTGCCTTCCACCTCGAGAGCAATGGAGGGCATGGCTGAGAGCAAAGGGGCCTTTCTGACATAGCTGCTTTCCGACGCTCTCTAAGCAGTGTAAAATGGTGGTTGGAAAAAGGCATGCAGTTTATCGCCTCCTAAGCATGTGGAAGCTCAATCATTTGGGAATCAGCACAATCGCTTGAGGGGAAGATGTAGGCATTTCGTCTGAGCCGGGTTGGCAAGGTGGAAATGCGGCAGAAGCAGATGTTGCAGATTGGTGAGTTAAGGGCTGAAAAGACACGGTGTTCACCTGCCTTTGTAGGAGACGTTCCCAGGACGCTGTAAGAGCACTGTGGAATGCGAGTGCTTTCCCAGCTTCCTAAAGAGCTGGAAGCAGGACAGTTGCTGGCTTGTCTCCAATTGAAGGATGGAGGCAGTGCTTTGTGCCTTCCACCTATAGAAAAATGGAGGGCAGGGCTGAGAGCAAAGGGCCCTTTCTGACATAGGTGCATTCTGACACTCTCTGACCCAGTGCACAATGGCGGTTTGTACAAAGCCTATTGTCTGCTCCTGCTATGCATGCGGAAGCACAGTCATCTGGGCCTCGTCCCCGTTGCTGAAGGGGAAGATGTAGACATTTCGCCTGAGCCGGGTTGTCAAGGTGGAAATGTGGCAGGAGCAGAAGTTCCAATCTGCGAGTTACGTGCTGAAAGGAAATGGCATATCAGCTGCCTTTGTATGCGATGTTGCCAGGACACCGAAATAGCACTGTTGAAAGCGAGTTCTTGCTCAGCTTCCTAAAGAGATGGAAGGAAGATGGTCTGTGGCTTGTCGCCCCTTGAGGGGGAGGGCCAGAGCATTGTGCATTCCACGTCTAGAGCAATGAAGGGCGTGGCTGAGAGCAAAGGGGTCTTTCTGACATAGCTGCTTTCCGACACTCTCTCAAGCAGTGCACAATGGTGGCTGGAAAAAGGAGTGCAGTCTATCGCCTCCTAAGCACGTGGACGCTCAATCATTTGGGACTCAGCCCAGTTGCTTCAGGGGAAGATGTAGGCATTTGTTATGAGCCGGGTTGTCAAGGTGGAATTGCGACAGAAGCAGGAGTCCTAAAGCTGCGAGTTAAGGGCTGGGAAGAAATGCCATTTGAGCTGCCTTTGTATGAGAATTTCCCCGGTCTGCTGTAACAGGACTGTGGAAGGCGAGATGTTTGTCAGCTTCCTAGAGAGCTGGGGGCAAGACAGTTTATGGCTTTTCTCCAATTGAAGGATGGAGGCAGTGCTTTGTGCCTTCCACCTCTAGAGCAATGGAGGGCACGGCTGAGAGCAAAGGGCCCTTTCTGACATAGGTGCATTCTGACACTCTCTGACCCAGTGCACAATGGCGGTTTGTAAAAAGCCTATTGTCTGCTCCTGTTAACATGTGGCAGCACAATCATGTGGGCTTCGCCCCCTGTGCTGAAGGGGAAGATGTAGGCATTTCGTCTGAGCCGGGTTGGCAATCTGGAATTGTGGCAGGAGCAGAAGCTCCAAATCTGCGAGTTAAGCGCTGAAAAGAAATGGCATATCAGCTGCCTTTGTATGAGATGTTGCCAGGACACAGAAAGAGCACTGTTGAAAGCGAGTTCTTGCTCAGCTTCCTAAAGAGATGGAAGGAAGATGGTCTGTGGCTAGTCGCCCCTTGAGGGGGGGAGCCAGAGCATTGTGCATTCCACGTCTAGAGCAATGAAGGGCACGGCTGACAGCAAAGGGGTCTTTCTGACATAGCTGCTTTCCGACACTGTCTACAGCAGTGCACAATGATGGTTGGAAAAAGGCGTGCAGTCTATCGCCTCCTAAGCACGTGGACGCTCAATCATTGGGACTCAGCCCAGTTGCTTCAGGGGAAGATGTAGGCATTTCGTCTGAGCCGGGTTGGCAAGGTGGAATTGCGGCAGAAGCAGGAGTCCTAAGCTGCGAGTTAAGGGCTGGGAAGAAATGCCATTTGAGCTGCCTTTGTATGAGAAGTTCCCCGGTCTGCTGTAACAGGACTGTGGAGAGCGAGTTGTTTGTCAGCTTCCTAAAGAGCTGGAGGCAAGACAGTTTATGGCTTGTCTCCCCTTGAAGGATTGAGGCAGTGCTTTCTGCCTTCCACCTCTAGAGCAATGGAGGGCGCGGCTGAGAGTAAAGGGGTCTTTCTGCCATTGGTGCTTTCTGACACTCTCCCAACCATTGCACTTCGTGGTTAGTTAAAAGCCTATTGTCTCTCTCCTCCTCAGCATGTGGAACCACAATCCTATGGGCCTCATCCCCATTGCTCAAGGGGAAGATGTAGGCATTTCATCTGAGCCGTGTTGGCAAGTTGGAAACGTGCAGGATGCAGATGTCCCAGACTGGCGAGTGAAGTGCTGAAAAGAAACGGCGTTCTGCCTCCTTTGTATGAGATGTTCCCAGGACGCTGTAAGAGCACTGTGGAAAGGGACTTTTTCTTCATTTCCAAAATAGCTGGAGACAGGACAAGATGTGGCTTGTCTCCCATTGAGGGTGGATCCAGAACCAGTGCCTTGTGCCTTCCACATCGAGAGCAATGGAGGGCATGGCTGAGAGCAGAGGGGCCTTTCTGACATAGCTGCTTTACGACGCTCTCTAAGCAGTGTAAAATGGTGGTTGGAAAAAGGCATGCAGTTTATTACCTCCTAAGCATGTGGATGCTCAATCATTTGGGAATCAGCACAGTCGCTTCAGGGGAAGATGTAGGCATTTCGTCTGAGCCGGGTTGGCAAGGTGGAAATGCGGCAGAAGCAGATGTTGCAGATTGGGGAGTTAAGGGCTGAAAAGACACGGTGTTCAGCTGCCTTTGTATGAGACGTTCCCAGGACGCTGTAAGAGCACTGTGGAATGCGAGTGCTTTCCCAGCTTCCTAAAGAGCTGGAAGCAGGACAGATTATGGCTTGTCTCCAATTGAAGGATGTAGGCAGTGCTTTGTGCCTTCCACCTCTAGAGCAATGGAGGGCACGGCGGAGAGCAAAGGGCCCTTTCTGACATAGGTGCATGTTGACACTCTCTGACCCAGTGCACAATGGCGGTTTGTAAAAAGCCTACTGTCTGCTCCTTCTAATCATGTGGAAGCAGAACCATGTAGGCTTCGCTCCCGTTGCTTAAGGGGAAGATGTAGGCATTTCGTCTGAACCGGGTTGGCAAGGTGGAACTGTGGCAGAAGCGAAAGTCCTAAAGCAGCCAGTTAAGCACTGGGAAGAAATGGCATTTGAGCTGCCTCTTTATGAGAGTTTCCTCGTATGCTGTAACAGGACTGTGGCAAGCGAGTTGTTTGTCAGCTTCCTAAAGAGCTGGAGGCAAGACAGTTTATGGCTTGTCTCCAATTGAAGGATGGAGGCAGTGCCTTGTGCCTTCCACCTCTAGAGCAATGGAGGGCACGGCTGATAGCAAAGGGCCCTTTCTGACAGAGGTGCATTCTGACACTCTCTGACCCAGTGCACAATGGCGGTTTGAAAATAGCCTATTGTCTGCTCCTGCTAAGCATGTGGAAGCACAATCATGTGGGCTTCGCCCCCGTTGCTTAAGGGGAAGATGTAGGCATTTCGTCTGAGCCGGGTTGGCAAGGTGGAAATGTGGCAGAAAAGCAAGTCCTAAAGCGGCCAGTTGAGCACTGGGAAGAAATGGCGTTTGAGCTGCCTCTGTATGAGAGTTTCCTCGTATGCTGTAACAGCACTATGGAAAGCGAGTTCTTTCCCAGCTTCCTAAAGAGCTGGAGGCAAGACAGTTTATGGCTTGTCTCCCATTGAAGATTGGAGGCAGTGCTTTGTGCCTTCCAACTCTACAGCAATGGAGGGCGCGGCTGAGAGTAAAGGGGTGTTTCTGCCATTGGTGCCTTCTGACACTCTCCCAACCGTAGCACTTCGTGGTTAGTTAAAAGCCTATTGCCTCTCTCCTCCTCAGCATGTGGAACCACAATCCTATGGGCCTCATCCCCATTGCTCAAGGGGAAGTTGTAGGCATTTCGTCTGAGCCGGGTTGGCAAGGTGGAAACGTGCAGGATGCAGCTGTCCCAGACTGACGATTGAAGTTCTGAAAAAAAACGGCGTTCAGACTCCTTTGTATGAGATGTTCCCAGGACGCTGTAACAGCACTGTGGAAAGGGAGTTTCTTCTCCGCTTCCTAAAGAGCTGGAAGCAGGCCAAGATGTGGTTTGTCTCCCATTGAGGGGTGGATCCAGAACCAGTGCCTTGTGCCTTCCACCTCGAGAGCAATGGAGGGCATGGCTGAGAGCAAAGGGGCCTTTCTGATATAGCTGCTTTCCGACGCTCTCTAAGCAGTGTAAAATGGTGGTTGGAAAAAGGCATGCAGTTTATCGCCTCCTAAGCATGTGGATGCTCAATCATTTGGGAATCAGCACAGTCGCTTCAGGGGAAGATGTAGGCATTTCGTCTGAGCCGGGTTGGCAAGGTGGAACTGTGGCAGAAGCAGATGTTGCAGATTGGTGAGTTAAGGGCTGAAAAGACACGGTGTTCAGCTGCCTTTGTATGAGACGTTCCCAGGACGCTGTAAGAGCACTGTGGAATGCGAGTGCTTTCCCAGCTTCCTAAAGAGCTGGAAGCAGGACAGTTGCTGGCTTGTCTCCAATTGAAGGATGGAGGCAGTGCTTTGTGCCTTCCACCTCTAGAGCAATGCAGGGCACGGCTGAGAGCAGAGGGCCCTTTCTGACATAGGTGCATTCTGACACTCTCTGACACAGTGCACAATGGCGGTTTGTAAAAAGCCTATTGTCTGCTCCTGCTAAGCATGCGGAAGCACAGTCATCTGTGCCTCGTCCCCGTTGCTGAAGGGGAAGATGTAGACATTTCGTCTGAGCCGGGTTGGCAAGGTGGAAATGTGTCAGGAGCAGAAGTTCCAAATCTGTGAGTTCAGCGCTGAAAAGAAATGGCATATCAGCTGCCTTTGTATGAGATGTTGCCAGGACACAGAAAGAGCATTTTGAAAGCGAGTTCTTGCTCAGCTTCCTAAAGAGATGGAAGGAAGATGGTCTGTGGCTTGTCGCCACTTGAGGGGGGGAGCCAGTGCATTGTGCATTCCACGTCTAGAGCAATGATGGGTACGGCTGAGAGCAAAGGGGTCTTTCTGACATAGCTGCTTTCCGACACTCTCTCCAGCATTGCACAATGGTGGTTGGAAAAAGGCGTGCAGTCTACCGCCTCCTAAGCACGTGGACGCTCAATCATTTAGTACTCAGCCCAGTTGCTGCAGGGGAAGATGTAGGCATATCGTCTGAGCCGGGTTGGCAAGGTGGAATTGCGGCAGAAGCAGGAGTCCTAAAGCTGCGAGTTAAGGGCTGGGAAGAAATGCCATTTGAGCTGCCTTTGTATGAGAAGTTCCCCGGTCTGCTGTAACAGGACTGTGGAAAGCGAGTTTTTTGTCAGCTTCCTAAAGAGCTGGAGGCAAGACAGTTTATGGCTTGTCTCCAATTGAAGGATGGAGGCAGTGCCTTGTGCCTTCCACCTCTAGAGCAATGGAGGGCACGGCTGATAGCAAAGGGCCCTTTCTGACAGAGGTGCATTCTGACACTCTCTGACCCAGTGCACAATGGCGGTTTGAAAATAGCCTATTGTCTGCTCCTGCTAAGCATGTGGAAGCACAATCATGTGGGCTTCGCCCCCGTTGCTTAAGGGGAAGATGTAGGCATTTCGTCTGAGCCGGGTTGGCAAGGTGGAAATGTGGCAGAAAAGCAAGTCCTAAAGCGGCCAGTTGAGCACTGGGAAGAAATGGCGTTTGAGCTGCCTCTGTATGAGAGTTTCCTCGTATGCTGTAACAGCACTGCGGAAAGCGAGTTCTTTCCCAGCTTCCTAAAGAGCTGGAGGCAAGACAGTTTATGTCTTGTCTCCCCTTGAAGGATGGAGGCAGTGATCTGTGCCTTCCACCTCTACAGCAATGGAGGGCGCGGCTGAGAGTAAAGGGGTCTTTCTGCCGTTGGTGCTTTCTGACACTCTCCCAACCATTGCACTTCGTGGTTATTTAAAAGCCTATTGTCTCTCTCCTCCTCAGCATGTGGAACCACAATCCTATGGGCCTCATCCCCATTGCTCAAGGGGAAGATGTAGGCATTTCGTCTGAGCCGGGTTGGCAAGGTGGAAACGTGCAGGATGCAGCTGTCCCAGACTGACGAGTGAAGTTCTGAAAAAAAACGGCGTTCAGACTCCTTTGTATGAGATGTTCCCAGGACGCTGTAACAGCACTGTGGAAAGGGAGTTTCTTCTCCACTTCCTAAAGAGCTGGAAGCAGGCCAAGATGTGGTTTGTCTCCCATTGAGGGGTGGATCCAGAACCAGTGCCTTGTGCCTTCCACCTCGAGAGCAATGGAGGGCATGGCTGAGAGCAAAGGGGCCATTCTGACATAGCTGCTTTCCGACGCTCTCTGAGCAGTGTAAAATGGTGGTTGGAAAAAGGCATGCATTTTATCGCCTCCTAAGCTTCTGGATGCTCAATCATTTGGGAATCAGCACAGTCGCTTCAGGGGAAGATTTAGGCATTTCGTCTGAGCCGGGTTGGAAGGTGGAAATGCGGCAGAAACAGATGTTGCAGATTGGTGAGTTAAGGGCAGAAAAGACACGGTGTTCAGCTGCCTTTGTATGAGACGTTCCCAGGACGCTGTAAGAGCACTGTGGAATGCGAGTGCTTTCCCAGCTTCCTAAAGAGCTGGAAGCAGGACAGCTGCTGGCTTGTCTCCAATTGTAGGATGGAGGCAGTGCTTTGTGCCTTCCACCTCTAGAGCAATGGAGGGCACGGCTGAGAGCAAAGGGCCCTTTCTGACATAGGTGCATTCTGACACTCTCTGACCCAGTGCACATTGGCGGTTTGTAAAAAGACTATTGTGTGATCCTGCTAAGCATGCGGAAGCACAGTCATCTGGGCCTCGTCCCCGTTGCTGAAGGGGAAGATGTAGACATTTCGTCTGAGCCGGGTTGGCAAGCTGGAATTGTGGCAGGAGCAGAATCTCCAAATCTGCGAGTTGAGTGCTGAAAAGAAATGGCATATCAGCTGCCTTTGTATGAGATGTTGCCAGGACACAGAAAGAGCACTGTTGAAAGCGAGTTCTTGCTCAGCTTCCTAAAGAGATGGAAGGAAGATGGTCTGTGGCTTGTCGCCCCTTGAGGGTGGGAGCCAGTGCATTGTGCATTCCACGTCTAGAGCAATGAAGGACACGGCTGAGAGCAAAGGGGTCTTTCTGACATAGCTTCTTTCCGACACTCTCTCCAGCAGTGCACAATGGTGGTTGGAAAAAGGCGTGCAGTCTATCGCCTCCTAAGCACGTGGACGCTCAATCATTTGGGACTCAGCCCAGTTGCTTCAGGGGAAGATGTAGGCATATCGTCTGAGCCGGGTTGGCAAGGTGGAATTGCGGCAGAAGCAGGAGTCCTAAGCTGCGAGTTAAGGGCTGGGAAGAAATCCCATTTGAGCTGCCTTTGTCTGAGAAGTTCCCCGGTCTGCTGTAACAGGACTGTTGATAGCGAGTTGTTTGTCAGCTTCCTAAAGATCTGGAGGCAAGACAGTTTATGGCTTGTCTCCAATTGAAGGATGGAGGCAGTGCTTTGTGCCTTCCACCTCTACAGCAATGGAGGGCACGGCTGAGAGCAAAGGGCACTTTCTGACATAGGTGCATTCTGACACTCTCTGACCCAGTGCACAATGGCGGTGTGTAAAAAGCCTATTGTCTGCTCCTGCTAAGCATGCGGCAGAACAATCATGTGGGCTTCGCCCCCGTTGCTGAAGGGGAAGATGTAGGCATTTTGTCTGAGCCCGGTTGGCAAGGTGGGACTGTGGCAGAAGCGGAATTCCTAAAGCGGCCAGTTAAGCACTGGGAAGAAGTGGCGTTTGAGCTGCCTCTGTATGGGAGTTTCCTCGTATGCTGTAACAGCACTGTGGAAATCGAGTTCTTTCCCAGCTAACTAAAGAGTTGGAGGCAAGACAGTTTATGGCTTGTCTCCCCTTGAAGGATTGAGGCAGTGCTTTGTGCCTTCCACCTCTACAGCAATGGAGGGCGTGGCTGAGAGTAAAGGGGTCTTTCTGCCATTGGTGCTTTCTGACACTCTCCCAACCATTGCACTTCGTGGTTAGTTAAAAGCCTATTGTCTCTCTCCTCCTCAGCATGGGGAACCACAATCCTATAGGTCTCATCCCCATTGCTCAATGGGAAGATGTAGGCATTTCGTCTGAGCCGTGTTGGCAAGGTGGAAACGTGCAGGATGCAGATGTCCCAGACTGGCGAGTGAAGTGCTGAAAAGAAACGGCGTTCAGCCTCCTTTGTATGAGATGTTCCCAGGACGCTGTAAGAGCACTGTGGAAAGGGACTTTTTCTTCAATTCCTAAATAGCTGGAGACAGGACAAGATGTGGCTTGTCTCCCATTGAAGGTGGATCCAGAACCAGTGCCTTGTGCCTTCCACATCGAGAGCAATGGAGGGCATGGCTGAGAGCAGAGGGGCCTTTCTGACATAGCTGCTTTACGACGCTCTCTAAGCTGTGTAAAATGGTGGTTGGAAAAAGGCATGCAGTTTATCAACTCCTAAGCATGTGGATGCTCAATCATTTGGGAATCAGCACAGTCGCTTCAGGGGAAGATGTAGGCATTTCGTCTGAGCCGGGTTGGCAAGGTGGAAATGCGGCAGAAGCAGATGTTGCAGATTGGTGAGTTAAGGGCTGAAAAGACACGGTGTTCAGCTGCCTTTGTATGAGACGTTCCCAGGACGCTGTAAGAGCACTGTGGAATGCGAGTGCTTTCCCAGCTTCCTAAAGGGCTGGAAGCAGGACACTTTATGGCTTGTCTCCAATTGAAGGATGGAGGCAGTGCTTTGTGCCTTCCACCTCTAGAGCAATGGAGGGCACGGCTGAGAGCAAAGGGCCCTTTCTGACATAGGTGCATTCTGACACTCTGTGGCCCAGTGCACAATGGCGGTTTGTAAAAAGCCTATTGTCTGCTCCTGCTAAGCATGCGGAAGCACAGTCATCTGGGCCTCGTCCCCGTTGCTGAAGGGGAAGATGTAGACATTTCGTCTGAGCCGGGTTGGCAAGGTGGAAATGTGGCAGGAGCAGAAGTTCCAAATCTGCGAGTTAAGTGCTGAAAAGAAATGGCATATCAGCTGCCTTTGTATGAGATGTTGCCAGGACACAGAAAGAGCACTGTTGAAAGCGAGTTCTTGCTCAGCTTCCTAAAGAGATGGAAGGAAGATGGTCTCTAGATTGTCGCCCCTTGACAGGGGAGCCAGTGCATTGTGCATTCCACGTCTAGAGCAATGAAGGGCCCGGCTGAGAGCAAAGGGGTCTTTCTGACATAGCTGCTTTCCGACACTCTCTCCAGCAGTGCACAATCGTGTTTGGAAAAAGGCGTGCAGTCCATCGCCTCCTAAGCACGTGGACGCTCAATCATTTGGGACTCAGCCCAGTTGCTTCAGGGGAAGATGTAGGCATTTCGTCTGAGCCGGGTTGGCAATGTGGAATTGTGGCAGAAGCAGGAGTCCTAAAGCTGCGAGTTAAGGGCTGGGAAGAAATGCCATTTGAGCTGCCTTTGTATGAGAATTTCCCCTGTCTGCTGTATCAGGACTGTTGAAAGAGAGTTGTTTGTCAGCTTCCTAAAGAGCTGGAGGCACGACAGTTTGTGGCTTGTCTCCAATTGAAGGATGGTGGCAGTGCTTTGTGCCTTCCACCTCTAGAGCAATGGAGGGCACGGCTGAGAGCAAAGGGCCGTTTCTGACATAGGTTCATTCTGACACTCTCTGACCCAGTTCACAATGGCGGTTTTTAAAAAGCCTATTGTCTGCTCCTGCGAAGCATGTGGCAGCACAATCATGTGGGCTTCGCCCCCATTGCTTAAGGGGAAGATGTAGGCATTTCGTCTGAGCCGGGTTGGCAAGGTGGAACGGTGGCAGAAGCGGAAGATCTAAAGCGGCCAGTTAAGCACAGGGAAGAAATGGCGTTTGAGCTGCCTCTGCATGAGAGTTTCCTCATATGCTGTAAGAGCACTGTGGAAAGCGAGTTCTTTCCCAGCTTCCTAAAGAGCTGGAGGCAAGACAGTTTATGGCTTGTCTCACCTTGAAGAATGGAGGCAGTGCTTTGTGCCTTCCACCTCTACAGCAATGGAGGGCGCGCCTGAGAGTAAAGGGGTCTTTCTGATATTGGTGCTTTCTGACACTCTCCCAACCATTGCACTTCGTGGTTAGTTAAAAGCCTATTGTCTCTCTCCTCCTCAGCATGTGGAACCACAATCCTATGGGCCTCATCCCCATTGCTCAAGGGGAAGATGTAGGCATTTCGCGTGAGCCGGGTTGGCAAGGTGGAAACGTGCAGGATGCAGATGTCCCAGACTGGCGAGTGACGTGCTGTAAAGAAACTGCGTTCAGCCTCCTTTGTATGAGATGTTCCCAGGACGCTGTAAGAGCACTGTGGAAAGGGAGTTTTTTCTCCACTTCCTAAAGAGCTGGAAGCAGGCCAAGATGTGGTTTGTCTCCCATTGAGGGGTGGATCCAGAACCAGTGCCTTGTGCCTTCCACCACGAGAGCAATGGAGGGCATGGCTGAGAGCAAAGGGGCCTTTCTGACATAGCTGCTTTCCGACGCTCTCTAAGCAGTCTCAAATGGTGGTTGGAAAAAGGCATGCAGTTTATCGCCTCCTAAGCATGTGGATGCTCAATCATTTGGGAATCAGCACAGTCGCTTCAGGGGAAGATGTAGGCATTTCGTCTGAGCCGGTTTGGCAAGGTGGAAATGCGGCAGAAGCAGATGTTGCAGATTGGGGAGTTAAGGGCTGGAAAGACACGGTGTTCAGCTGCCTTTGTATGAGCCGTTCCCAGGATGCTGTAACAGCAGTGTGGAATGCGAGTGCTTTCCCAGCTTCCTAAAGAGCTGGAAGCAGGACAGTTGCTGGCTTGTCTCCAATTGAAGGATGGAGGCAGTGCTTTGTGCCTTCCACCTCTAGAGCAATGGAGGGGACGGCTGAGAGCAAAGGGCCCTTTCTGACATAGGTGCATTCTGACACTCTCTGGCCCAGTGCACAATGGCGGTTTGTAAAAAGCCCATTGTCTGCTCCTGCTAAGCATGCGGAAGCACAGTCATCTGGGCCTCGTCCCCGTTGCTGAAGTGGAAGATGTAGACATTTCGTCTGAGCCGGGTTGGCAAGGTGGAAATTTGGCAGGAGCAGAAGTTCCAAATCTGCAAGTTAAGCGCTGAAAAGAAATGGCATATCAGCTGCCTTTGTATGAGATGTTGCCAGGACACAGAAAGAGCACTGTTGAAAGCGAGTTCTTGCTCAGCTTCCTAAAGAGATGGAAGGAAGATGGTCTCTGGATTGTCGCCCCTTGACGGGGGAGCCAGTGCATTGTGCATTCCACGTCTAGAGCAATGAAGGTCACGGCTGAGAGCAAAGCGGTCTTTCTGACATAGCTGCTTTCCGACACTCTCTCCAGCAGTGCACAATGTTGGTTGGAAAAAGGCGTGCAGTCTATCGCCTCCTAAGCACGTGGACGCTCAATCATTGGGGACTCAGCCCAGTTGCTTCAGGGGAAGATGTAGGCATGTCGTCTGAGCCGGGTTGGCAAGGTGGAATTGCAGCAGAAGCAGGAGTCCTAAGCTGCGAGTTAAGGGCTGGGAAGAAATGCCATTTGAGCTGCCTTTGTATGAGAAGTTCCCCTGTCTGCTGTATCAGGACTGTTGAAAGCGAGTTGTTTGTCAGATCCTAAAGAGCTGGAGGCACGACAGTTTGTGGCTTGTCTCCAATTGAAGGATGGAGGCAGTGCTTTGTGCCTTCCACCTCTAGAGCAATGGAGGGCACGGCTGAGAGCATAGGGCCGTTTCTGACATAGGTTCATTCTGACACTCTCTGACAAAGTTCACAATGGCGGTTTTTAAAAAGCCTATTGTCTGCTCCTGCGAAGCATGTGCCAGCACAATCATGTGGGCTTCGCCCCCGTTGCTTAAGGGGAAGATGTAGGCATTTCGTCTGAGCCGGGTTGGCAAGGTGGAACGGTGGCAGAAGCGGAAGTCCTAAAGCGGCCAGTTAAGTACAGGGAAGAAATGGCGTTTGAGCTGCCTCTGCATGAGAGTTTCCTCATATGCTGTAAGAGCACTGTGGAAAGCGAGTTCTTTCCCAGCTTCCTAAAGAGCTGGAGGCAAGACAGTTTATGGCTTGTCTCCCCTTGAAGGATGGAGGCAGTGCTTTGTGCCTTCCACCTCTAGAGCAATGCAGGGCACGACTGAGAGCAAAGGGCCCTTTCTGACATAGGTGCATTCTGACACTCTCTGGCCCAGTGCACAATGGCGGTTTGTAAAAAGCCTATTGTCTGCTCCTGCTAAGCATGCGGAAGCACAGTCATCTGGGCCTCGTCCCCGTTGCTGAAGGGGAAGATGTAGACATTTCGTCTGAGCCGGGTTGGAAACATGGAAATGTGGCAGGAGCAGAAGTTCCAAATCTGCGAGTTAAGCGCTGAAAAGAAATGGCATATCAGCTGCCTTTGTATGAGATGTTGCCAGGACACAGAAAGAGCACTGTTGAAAGCGAGTTCTTGCTCAGCTTCCTAAAGATGTGGAAGGAAGATGGACGCTGTAAGAGCACTGTGGAAAGGGAGTTTTTTCTCCACTTCCTAAAGAGCTGGAAGCAGGCCAAGATGTGGTTTGTCTCCCAATGAGGGCTGGATCCATAACCAGTGCCTTGTGGCTTCCACCTCGAGAGCAATGGAGGGCATGGCTGAGAGCAAAGGGGCCTTTCTGACATAGCTGCTTTCCGACGCTCTCTAAGCAATGTAAAATGGTGGTTGGTAAAAGGCATGCAGTTTATCGCCTCCTAAGCATGTGGGTGCTCAATAATTTGGGAATCAGCAGAAGTTCCAAATCTGCGAGTTAAGCGCTGAAAAGAAATGGCATATCAGCTGCCTTTGTATGAGATGTTGCCAGGGCACAGAAAGAGCACTGTTGAAAGCGAGTTCTTGCTCAGCTTCCTAAAGAGATCGAAGGAAGATGGTCTGTGGCTTGACGCCCCTTGAGGGGGGGAGCCAGTGCATTGTGCATTCCACGTCTAGAGCAATGAAGGGCACGGCTGAGAGCAAAGGGGTCTTTCTGACATAGCTGCTTTCCGACACTCTCTCCAGCAGTGGACAATGGTGGTTGGAAAAAAGCGTGCAGTCTATCGCCTCCTAAGCACATGGACGCTCAATCATTTGGGACTCAGCCCAGTTGCTTCAGGGGAAGATGTAGGCATTTCGTCTGAGCCGGGCTGGCCAGGTGGAATTGCTGCAGAAGCAGGAGTCCTAAAGCTGCGAGTTAAGGGCTGGGAAGAAATGCCATTGTAGCTGCCTTTGTATGAGAAGTTCCCCGGTCTGCTGTAACAGGACTGTGGAAAGCGAGTTGTTTGTCAGCTTCCTAAAGAGCTGGAGGCAAGACAGTTGATGGCTTGTCTCCAATTGAAGGATGGAGGCAGTGCTTTGTGCCTTCCACCTCTAGAGCAATGGAGGGCACGGCTGAGAGCAAAGGGATCTTTCTGACATAGGTGCATTCTGACACTCTCTGACCCAGTGCACAAAGGCGGTTTGTAAAAAGCCTATTGTCTGCTCCTGCTAAGCATGTGGAAGCACAATCATGTGGGCTTCGCCCCCGTTGCTTAAGGGGAAGATGTAGGCATTTCGTTTGAGCCGGGTTGGCAAGGTGGATCTGTGGCAGAAGCACAAGTCCTAAAGCGGCCAGTTAAGCACAGGGAAGAAATGGCGTTTGAGCTGCCTCTTTATGAGAGTTTCCTCGTATGCTGTAATAGCACTGTGGAAAGCGAGTCCCTTCCCAGCTTCCTAAAGAGCTGGAGGCAAGACAGTTTATGGCTGGTCTCCCATTGAAGCATGGAGGCAGCGCTTTGTGCCTTCCACCTCTACAGCAATGGAGGGCGCGGCTGAGAGTAAAGGGGTCTTCCTGCCATTGGTGCTTCCTGACACTCTCCCAACCGTTGCACTTCGTGGTTAGTTAAAAGCCTATTGTCTCTCTCCTCCTCAGCATGTGGAACCACAATCCTATGGGCCTCATCCCCATTGCTCAAGGGGAAGATGTAGGCATTTCGTCTGAGCCGGGTTGGCATGGTGGAAACGTGCAGGATGCAGATGTCCCAGACTGGCGAGTGAAGTGCTGAAAAGAAACGGCGTTCAGCCTCCTTTGTATGAGATGTTCCCAGGACGCTGTAAGAGCACTGTGGAAAGGGAGTTTCTTCTCCACTTCCTAAAGAGCAGGAAGCAGGCCAAGATGTGGTTTGTCTCCCATTGAGGGGTGGATCCAGAGCCAGTGCCTTGTGCCTTCCACGTCGAGAGCAATGGAGGGCATGGCTGAGAGCAAAGGGGCCTTTCTGACATAGCTGCTTTCCGACGCTCTCTAAGCAGTGTCAAATGGTGGTTGGAAAAAGGCAGGCAGTTTATCGCCTCCTAAGCATGTGGATGCTCAATCATTTGGGAATCAGCACAGTCGCTTCAGGGGAAGATGTAGGCATTTCGTCTGAGCCGGTTTGGCAAGGTGGAAATGCGGCAGAAGCAGATGTTGCAGATTGGTGAGTTAAGGGCTGAAAAGACACGGTGTTCAGCTGCCTTTGTATGAGACGTTCCCAGGCCACTGTAAGAGCACTGTGGAATGCGAGTGCTTTCCCAGCTTCCTAAAGAGCTGGAAGCAGGACAGTTGCTGGCTTGTCTCCAATTGAAGGATGGAGGCAGTGCTTTGTGTCTTCCACCTCTAGAGCAATGGAGGGCACGGCTGAGAGCAAAGGGCCCTTTCTGACATAGGTGCATTCTGACACTCTCTGACCCAGTGCACAATGGCGGTTTGTAAAAAGCCTATTGTCTGCTCCTTCTAAGCATGTGGCAGCACAATCCTGTGATCTTCGCCCCCGTTGCTTAAGCGGAAGATGTAGGCATTTCGTCTGAGCCGGGTTGGCAAGGTGGAAATGCGGTAGAAGCAGATGTTGCAGATTGGTGAGTTAAGGGCTGAAAAGACACGGTGTTCAGCTGCCTTTGTAGGAGACGTTCCCAGGACGCTGTAAGAGCACTGCGGAATGCAAGTGCTTTCCCAGCTTCCTAAAGAGCTGGAAGCAGGACAGTTGCTGGCTTGTCTCCAATTGAAGGATGGAGGCAGTGCTTTGTGCCTTCCACCTCTAGAGCAATGGAGGGCACGGCTGAGAGCAAAGGGCCCTTTCTGACTTAGGTGCATTCTGACACTCTCTGACCCAGTGCACAATGGCGGTTTGTAAAAAGCCTATTGTCTGCTCCTGCTAAGCATGCGGAAGCACAGTCATCTGGGCCTCATCCCCGTTGCTGAAGGGGAAGATGTAGACATTTCGTCTGAGCCGGGTTGGCAAGGTGGAAATGTGGCAGGAGCAGAAGTTCCAAATCTGCGAGTTAAGCGCTGAAAAGAAATGGCATATCAGCTGCCTTTGTATGAGATGTTGCCAGGACACAGAAAGAGCACTGTTGAAAGCGAGTTCTTGCTCAGCATCCTAAAGAGATGGAAGGAAGATGGTCTGTGGCTTTTCGCCACTTGAGGGGGGGAGCCAGTGCTTTGTGCATTCCACGTCTAGAGCAATGAAGGGCACGGCTGAGAGCAAAGGGGTCTTTCTGACATAGCTGCTTTCCGACACTCTCTCCAGCAGTGCACAATGGTGGTTGGAAAAAGGCGTGCAGTCCATCGCCTCCTAAGCATGTGGACGCTCAATCATTTGGGACTCAGCCCAGTTGCCTCAGGGGAAGATGTAGGCATTTCGTCTGAGCCGCGTTGACAATGTGGAATTGTGGCAGAAGCAGGAGTCCTAAAGCTGCGAGTTAAGGGCTGGGAAGAAATGCCATTTGAGCTGCCTTTGTATGAGAAGTTCCCCTGTCTGCTGTATCAGGACTGTTGAAAGCGAGTTGTTTGTCAGCTTCCTAAAGAGCTGGAGTGAAGACAGTTTGTGGCTTGTCTCCAATTGAAGGATGGAGGCAGTGCTTTGTGCCTTCCACCTCTAGAGCAATGGAGGGCACGGCTGAGAGCAAAGGTCCGTTTCTGACATAGGTTCATTCTGACACTCTCTGACCCAATTCACAATGGCGGTTTTTAAAAAGCCTATTGTCTGCTCCTGCGAAGCATGTGGGAGCACAATCATGTGGGCTTCACCCCCGTTGCTTAAGGGGAAGATGTAGGCATTTCGTCTGAGTCGGGTTGGCAATGTGGAACGGTGGCAGAAGCGGAAGTCCTAAAGCGGCCAGTTAAGCACAGGGAAGAAATGGCGTTTGAGCTGCCTCTGCATGAGAGTTTCCTCGTATGCTGTAAGAGCACTGTGGAAAGCGAGTTCTTTCCCAGCTTCCTAAAGAGCTGGAGGCAAGACAGTTTATGGCTTGTCTCCCCTTGAAGGATGGAGGCAGTGCTTTGTGCCTTCCACCTCTACAGCAATGGAGGGCACGGCTGAGAGTAAAGGGGTCTTTCTGATATTGGTGCTTTCTGACACTCTCCCAACCATTGCACTTCGTGGTTAGTTAAAAGCCTATTGTCTCTCTCCTCCTCAGCATGTGGAACCACAATCCTATGGGCCTCATCCCCATTGCTCAAGGGGAAGATGTAGGCATTTCGCGTGAGCCGGGTTGGCAAGGTGGAAACGTGCAGGATGCAGATGTCCCAGACTGGCGAGTGACGTGCTGAAAAGAAACTGCGTTCAGCCTCCTTTGTATGAGATGTTCCCAGGACGCTGTAAGAGCACTGTGGAAAGGGAGTTTTTTCTCCACTTCCTAAAGAGCAGGAAGCAGGCCAAGATGTGGTTTGTCTCCCATTGAGGGGTGGATCCAGAACCAGTGCCTTGTGCCTTCCACCACGAGAGCAATGGAGGGCATGGCTGAGAGCAAAGGGGCCTTTCTGACATAGCTGCTTTCCGACGCTCTCTAAGCAGTGTAAAATGGTGGTTGGAAAAAGGCATGCAGTTTATCGCCTCCTAAGCATGTGGATGCTCAATCATTTGGGAATCAGCACAGTCGCTTCAGGGGAAGATGTAGGCATTTCGTCTGAGCCGGTTTGGCAAGGTGGAAATGCGGCAGAAGCAGATGTTGCAGATTGGTGAGTTAAGGGCTGGAAAGACACAGTGTTCAGCTGCCTTTGTATGAGCCGTTCCCAGGATGCTGTAACAGCACTGTGGAATGCGAGTGCTTTCCAAGCTTCCTAAAGAGCTGGAAGCAGGACAGTTGCTGGCTTGTCTCCAATTGAAGGATGGAGGCAGTGCTTTGTGCCTTCCACCTCTAGAGCAATGGAGGGGACGGCTGAGAGCAAAGGGCCCTTTCTGACATAGGTTCATACTGACACTCTCTGACAAAGTTCACAATGGCGGTTTTTAAAAAGCCTATTGTCTGCTCCTGCGAAGCATGTGCCAGCACAATCATGTGGGCTTCGCCCCCGTTGCTTAAGGGGAAGATGTAGGCATTTCGTCTGAGCCGGGTTGGCAAGGTGGAACGGTGGCAGAAGCGGAAGTCCTAAAGCGGCCAGTTAAGCACAGGGAAGAAATGGCGTTTGAGGTATCTCTGCATGAGAGTTTCCTCATATGCTGTAAGAGCACTGTGGAAAGCGAGTTCTTTCCCAGCTTCCTAAAGAGCTGGAGGCAAGACAGTTTATGGCTTGTCTCCCCTTGAAGGATGGAGGCAGTGCTTTGTGCCTTCCACCTCTAGAGCAATGCAGGGCACGACTGAGAGCAAAGGGCCCTTTCTGACATAGGTGCATTCTGACACTCTCTGACCCAGTGCACAATGGCGGTTTGTAAAAAGCCTATTGTCTGCTCCTGCTAAGCATGCGGAAGCACAGTCATCTGGGCCTCGTCCCCGTTGCTGAAGGGGAAGATGTAGACATTTCGTCTGAGCCGGGTTGGAAACATGGAAATGTGGCAGGAGCAGAAGTTCCAAATCTGCGAGTTAAGCGCTGAAAAGAAATGGCATATCAGCTGCCTTTGTATGAGATGTTGCCAGGACACAGAAAGAGCACTGTTGAAAGCGAGTTCTTGCTCAGCTTCCTAAAGATGTGGAAGGAAGATGGACGCTGTAAGAGCACTGTGGAAAGGGAGTTTTTTCTCCACTTCCTAAAGAGCTGGAAGCAGGCCAAGATGTGGTTTGTCTCCCATTGAGGGCTGGATCCATAACCAGTGCCTTGTGGCTTCCACCTCGAGAGCAATGAAGGGCGTGGCTGAGAGCAAAGGGGCCTTTCTGACATAGCTGCTTTGCGACGCTCTCTAAGCAATGTAAAATGGTGGTTGGTAAAAGGCATGCAGTTTATCGCCTCCTAAGCATGTGGGTGCTCAATAATTTGGGAATCAGCAGAAGTTCCAAATCTGCGAGTTAAGCGCTGAAAAGAAATGGCATATCAGCTGCCTTTGTATGAGATGTTGCCAGGACACAGAAAGAGCACTGTTGAAAGCGAGTTCTTGCTCAGCTTCCTAAAGAGATCGAAGGAAGATGGTCTGTGGCTTGACGCCCCTTGAGGGGGGGAGCCAGTGCATTGTGCATTCCACGTCTAGAGCAATGAAGGGCACGGCTGAGAGCAAAGGGGTCTTTCTGACATAGCTGCTTTCCGACACTCTCTCCAGCAGTGGACAATGGTGGTTGGAAAAAGGCGTGCAGTCTATCGCCTCCTAAGCACATGGACGCTCAATCATTTGGGACTCAGCCCAGTTGCTTCAGGGGAAGATGTAGGCATTTCGTCTGAGCCGGGCTGGCCAGGTGGAATTGCGGCAGTAGCAGGAGTCCTAAAGCTGCGAGTTAAGGGCTGGGAAGAAATGCCATTGTAGCTGCCTTTGTATGAGAAGTTCCCCGGTCTTCTGTAACAGGACTGTGGAAAGCGAGTTGTTTGTCAGCTTCCTAAAGAGCTGGAGGCAAGACAGTTGATGGCTTGTCTCCAATTGAAGGATGGAGGCAGTGCTTTGTGCCTTCCACCTCTAGAGCAATGGAGGGCACGGCTGAGAGCAAAGGGATCTTTCTGACATAGGTGCATTCTGACACTCTCTGACCCAGTGCACAAAGGCGGTTTGTAAAAAGCCTATTGTCTGCTCCTGCTAAGCATGTGGAAGCACAATCATGTGGGCTTCGCCCCCGTTGCTTAAGGGGAAGATGTAGGCATTTCGTTTGAGCCGGGTTGGCAAGGTGGATCTGTGGCAGAAGCACAAGTCCTAAAGCGGCCAGTTAAGCACAGGGAAGAAATGGCGTTTGAGCTGCCTCTTTATGAGAGTTTCCTCGTATGCTGTAATAGCACTGTGGAAAGCGAGTCCCTTCCCAGCTTCCTAAAGAGCTGGAGGCAAGACAGTTTATGGCTGGTCTCCCATTGAAGCATGGAGGCAGCGCTTTGTGCCTTCCACCTCTACAGCAATGGAGGGCGCGGCTGAGAGTAAAGGGGTCTTCCTGCCATTGGTGCTTCCTGACACTCTCCCAACCGTTGCACTTCGTGGTTAGTTAAAAGCCTATTGTCTCTCTCCTCCTCAGCATGTGGAACCACAATCCTATGGGCCTCATCCCCATTGCTCAAGGGGAAGATGTAGGCATTTCGTCTGAGCCGGGTTGGCAAGGTGGAAATGCGGTAGAAGCAGATGTTGCAGATTGGTGAGTTAAGGGCTGAAAAGACACGGTGTTCAGCTGCCTTTGTAGGAGACGTTCCCAGGACGCTGTAAGAGCACTGCGGAATGCAAGTGCTTTCCCAGCTTCCTAAAGAGCTGGAAGCAGGACAGTTGCTGGCTTGTCTCCAATTGAAGGATGGAGGCAGTGCTTTGTGCCTTCCACCTCTAGAGCAATGGAGGGCACGGCTGAGAGCAAAGGGCCCTTTCTGACTTAGGTGCATTCTGACACTCTCTGACCCAGTGCACAATGGCGGTTTGTAAAAAGCCTATTGTCTGCTCCTGCTAAGCATGCGGAAGCACAGTCATCTGGGCCTCATCCCCGTTGCTGAAGGGGAAGATGTAGACATTTCGTCTGAGCCGGGTTGGCAAGGTGGAAATGTGGCAGGAGCAGAAGTTCCAAATCTGCGAGTTAAGCGCTGAAAAGAAATGGCATATCAGCTGCCTTTGTATGAGATGTTGCCAGGACACAGAAAGAGCACTGTTGAAAGCGAGTTCTTGCTCAGCATCCTAAAGAGATGGAAGGAAGATGGTCTGTGGCTTTTCGCCACTTGAGGGGGGGAGCCAGTGCTTTGTGCATTCCACGTCTAGAGCAATGAAGGGCACGGCTGAGAGCAAAGGGGTCTTTCTGACATAGCTGCTTTCCGACACTCTCTCCAGCAGTGCACAATGGTGGTTGGAAAAAGGCGTGCAGTCCATCGCCTCCTAAGCATGTGGACGCTCAATCATTTGGGACTCAGCCCAGTTGCCTCAGGGGAAGATGTAGGCATTTCGTCTGAGCCGCGTTGACAATGTGGAATTGTGGCAGAAGCAGGAGTCCTAAAGCTGCGAGTTAAGGGCTGGGAAGAAATGCCATTTGAGCTGCCTTTGTATGAGAAGTTCCCCTGTCTGCTGTATCAGGACTGTTGAAAGCGAGTTGTTTGTCAGCTTCCTAAAGAGCTGGAGTGAAGACAGTTTGTGGCTTGTCTCCAATTGAAGGATGGAGGCAGTGCTTTGTGCCTTCCACCTCTAGAGCAATGGAGGGCACGGCTGAGAGCAAAGGTCCGTTTCTGACATAGGTTCATTCTGACACTCTCTGACCCAATTCACAATGGCGGTTTTTAAAAAGCCTATTGTCTGCTCCTGCGAAGCATGTGGGAGCACAATCATGTGGGCTTCACCCCCGTTGCTTAAGGGGAAGATGTAGGCATTTCGTCTGAGTCGGGTTGGCAATGTGGAACGGTGGCAGAAGCGGAAGTCCTAAAGCGGCCAGTTAAGCACAGGGAAGAAATGGCGTTTGAGCTGCCTCTGCATGAGAGTTTCCTCGTATGCTGTAAGAGCACTGTGGAAAGCGAGTTCTTTCCCAGCTTCCTAAAGAGCTGGAGGCAAGACAGTTTATGGCTTGTCTCCCCTTGAAGGATGGAGGCAGTGCTTTGTGCCTTCCACCTCTAGAGCAATGCAGGGCACGACTGAGAGCAAAGGGCCCTTTCTGACATAGGTGCATTCTGACACTCTCTGACCCAGTGCACAATGGCGGTTTGTAAAAAGCCTATTGTCTGCTCCTGCTAAGCATGCGGAAGCACAGTCATCTGGGCCTCGTCCCCGTTGCTGAAGGGGAAGATGTAGACATTTCGTCTGAGCCGGGTTGGAAACATGGAAATGTGGCAGGAGCAGAAGTTCCAAATCTGCGAGTTAAGCGCTGAAAAGAAATGGCATATCAGCTGCCTTTGTATGAGATGTTGCCAGGACACAGAAAGAGCACTGTTGAAAGCGAGTTCTTGCTCAGCTTCCTAAAGATGTGGAAGGAAGATGGACGCTGTAAGAGCACTGTGGAAAGGGAGTTTTTTCTCCACTTCCTAAAGAGCTGGAAGCAGGCCAAGATGTGGTTTGTCTCCCATTGAGGGCTGGATCCATAACCAGTGCCTTGTGGCTTCCACCTCGAGAGCAATGAAGGGCGTGGCTGAGAGCAAAGGGGCCTTTCTGACATAGCTGCTTTGCGACGCTCTCTAAGCAATGTAAAATGGTGGTTGGTAAAAGGCATGCAGTTTATCGCCTCCTAAGCATGTGGGTGCTCAATAATTTGGGAATCAGCAGAAGTTCCAAATCTGCGAGTTAAGCGCTGAAAAGAAATGGCATATCAGCTGCCTTTGTATGAGATGTTGCCAGGACACAGAAAGAGCACTGTTGAAAGCGAGTTCTTGCTCAGCTTCCTAAAGAGATCGAAGGAAGATGGTCTGTGGCTTGACGCCCCTTGAGGGGGGGAGCCAGTGCATTGTGCATTCCACGTCTAGAGCAATGAAGGGCACGGCTGAGAGCAAAGGGGTCTTTCTGACATAGCTGCTTTCCGACACTCTCTCCAGCAGTGGACAATGGTGGTTGGAAAAAGGCGTGCAGTCTATCGCCTCCTAAGCACATGGACGCTCAATCATTTGGGACTCAGCCCAGTTGCTTCAGGGGAAGATGTAGGCATTTCGTCTGAGCCGGGCTGGCCAGGTGGAATTGCGGCAGTAGCAGGAGTCCTAAAGCTGCGAGTTAAGGGCTGGGAAGAAATGCCATTGTAGCTGCCTTTGTATGAGAAGTTCCCCGGTCTTCTGTAACAGGACTGTGGAAAGCGAGTTGTTTGTCAGCTTCCTAAAGAGCTGGAGGCAAGACAGTTGATGGCTTGTCTCCAATTGAAGGATGGAGGCAGTGCTTTGTGCCTTCCACCTCTAGAGCAATGGAGGGCACGGCTGAGAGCAAAGGGATCTTTCTGACATAGGTGCATTCTGACACTCTCTGACCCAGTGCACAAAGGCGGTTTGTAAAAAGCCTATTGTCTGCTCCTGCTAAGCATGTGGAAGCACAATCATGTGGGCTTCGCCCCCGTTGCTTAAGGGGAAGATGTAGGCATTTCGTTTGAGCCGGGTTGGCAAGGTGGATCTGTGGCAGAAGCACAAGTCCTAAAGCGGCCAGTTAAGCACAGGGAAGAAATGGCGTTTGAGCTGCCTCTTTATGAGAGTTTCCTCGTATGCTGTAATAGCACTGTGGAAAGCGAGTCCCTTCCCAGCTTCCTAAAGAGCTGGAGGCAAGACAGTTTATGGCTGGTCTCCCATTGAAGCATGGAGGCAGCGCTTTGTGCCTTCCACCTCTACAGCAATGGAGGGCGCGGCTGAGAGTAAAGGGGTCTTCCTGCCATTGGTGCTTCCTGACACTCTCCCAACCGTTGCACTTCGTGGTTAGTTAAAAGCCTATTGTCTCTCTCCTCCTCAGCATGTGGAACCACAATCCTATGGGCCTCATCCCCATTGCTCAAGGGGAAGATGTAGGCATTTCGTCTGAGCCGGGTTGGCAAGGTGGAAATGCGGTAGAAGCAGATGTTGCAGATTGGTGAGTTAAGGGCTGAAAAGACACGGTGTTCAGCTGCCTTTGTAGGAGACGTTCCCAGGACGCTGTAAGAGCACTGCGGAATGCAAGTGCTTTCCCAGCTTCCTAAAGAGCTGGAAGCAGGACAGTTGCTGGCTTGTCTCCAATTGAAGGATGGAGGCAGTGCTTTGTGCCTTCCACCTCTAGAGCAATGGAGGGCACGGCTGAGAGCAAAGGGCCCTTTCTGACATAGGTGCATTCTGACACTCTCTGACCCAGTGCACAATGGCGGTTTGTAAAAAGCCTATTGTCTGCTCCTGCTAAGCATGCGGAAGCACAGTCATCTGGGCCTCATCCCCGTTGCTGAAGGGGAAGATGTAGACATTTCGTCTGAGCCGGGTTGGCAAGGTGGAAATGGGGCAGGAGCAGAAGTTCCAAATCTGCGAGTTAAGCGCTGAAAAGAAATGGCATATCAGCTTCCTTTGTATGAGATGTTGCCAGGACACAGAAAGAGCACTGTTGAAAGCGAGTTCTTGCTCAGCATCCTAAAGAGATGGAAGGAAGATGGTCTGTGGCTTGTCGCCACATGAGGGGGTGAGCCAGTGCTTTGTGCATTCCACGTCTAGAGCAATGAAGGGCACGGCTGAGAGCAAAGGGGAATTTCTGACATAGCTGCTTTCTGACACTCTCTCCAGCAGTGCACAATCGTGGTTGGAAAAAGGCGTGCAGTCTATCGCCTCCTAAGCACGTGGACGCTCAATCATTGGGGACTCAGCCCAGTTGCTTCAGGGGAAGATGTAGGCATATCGTCTGAGCCGGGTTGGCAAGGTGGAATTGCGGCAGAAGCAGGAGTCCTAAGCTGCGAGTTAAGGGCTGGGAAGAAATGCCATTTGAGCTGCCTTTGTATGAGAAGTTCCCCAGTCTGCTGTAAGAGGACTGTGGAAAGCGAGTTGTTTGTCAGCTTCCTAAAGAGCTGGAGGGAAGACAGTTTATGGCTTGTCTCCAATTGAAGGATGGAGGCACTGCTTTGTGCCTTCCACCTCTAGAGCAATGCAGGGCACGGCTGAGAGCAAAGGGCCGTTTCTGACATAGGTGCATTCTGACACTCTCTGACCCAGTGCACAACGGCGGTTTGTAAAAAGCCTATTTTCTGCTCCTGCTAAGCATGCGGAAGCACAGTCATCTGGGCCTCGTCCCCGTTGCTGAAGGGGAAGATGTAGACATTTCGTCTTAGCCAGGTTTACCAGGTGTAAATGTGTCAGGAACAGAAGTTCCAAATCTGCGAGTTAAGCGCTGAAAAGATATGGCATATCAGCTGCCTTTGTATGAGATGTTGCCAGGACACAGAAAGAGCACTGTTGAAAGCGAGTTCTTGCTCAGCATCCTAAAGAGATGGAAGGAAGATGGTCTGTGGCTTGTCGCCCCTTGAGGGGGGGTGCCAGTGCATTGTGCATTCCACGTCTAGAGCAATGAAGGGCACGGCTGAGAGCAAAGGGGTCTTTCTGACATAGGAGCTTTCCGACACTCTCTCCAGCAGTGCACAATGGTGGTTGGAAAAAGGCGTGCAGTCTATCGCCTCCTCAGCACGTGGATGCTCAATCATTTGGGACTCAGCCCAGTTGCTTCAGGGGAAGATGTTGGCATTTCGTCTGAGCCGGGTTGGCAAGGTGGAATTGCGGCAGAAGCAGGAGTCCTAAAGCTGCGAGTTAAGGGCTGGGAAGAAATGCCATTTGAGCTGCCTTTGTATGAGAACTTCCCCGGTCTGCTGTAACAGGACTGTGGAAAGCGAGATGTTTGTCAGCTTCCTAAAGAGCTGGAGTGAAGACAGTTTATGGCTGGTCTGCAATTGAAGGATGGAGGCAGTGCTTTGTGCCTTCCACCTCTAGAGCAATGGAGGGCACGGCTGAGAGCAAAGGTCCGTTTCTGACATAGGTTCATTCTGACACTCTCTGACCCAATTCACAATGGCGGTTTTTAAAAAGCCTATTGTCTGCTCCTGCGAAGCATGTGGGAGCACAATCATGTGGGCTTCACCCCCGTTGCTTAAGGGGAAGATGTAGGCATTTCGTCTGAGCCGGGTTGGCAATGTGGAACGGTGGCAGAAGCGGAAGTCCTAAAGCGGCCAGTTAAGCACAGGGAAGAAATGGCGTTTGAGCTGCCTCTGCATGAGAGTTTCCTCGTATGCTGTAAGAGCACTGTGGAAAGCGAGTTTGTTCCCACCTTCCTAAAGAGCTGGAGGCAAGACAGTTTATGGCTTGTCTCCCCTTGAAGGATGGAGGCAGTGCTTTGTGCCTTCCACCTCTACAGCAATGGAGGGCGCAGCTGAGAGTAAAGGGGTCTTTCTGATATTGGTGCTTTCTGACACTCTCCCAACCATTGCACTTCGTGGTTAGTTAAAAGCCTATTGTCTGTCTCCTCCTCAGCATGTGGAACCACAATCCTATGGGCCTCATCCCCATTGCTCAAGGGGAAGATGTAGGCATTTTGCGTGAGCCGGGTTGGCAAGGTGGAAACGTGCAGGATGCAGATGTCCCAGACTGGCGAGTGACGTGCTGAAAAGAAACTGCGTTCAGCCTCCTTTGTATGAGATGTTCCCAGGACGCTGTAAGAGCACTGTGGAAAGGGAGTTTTTTCTCCACTTCTTAAAGAGCTAGAAGCCGGCCAAGATGTGGTTTGTCTCCCATTGAGGGGTGGATCCAGAACCAGTGCCTTGTGCCTTCCACCTCGAGAGCAATGGAGGGCATGGCTGAGAGCAAAGGGGCCTTTCTGATATAGCTGCTTTCCGACGCTCTCTAAGCAGTGTAAAATGGTGTTTGGAAAAAGGCATGCAGTTTATCGCCTCCTAAGCATGTGGATGCTCAATCATTTGGGAATCAGCACAGTCGCTTCAGGGGAAGATGTAGGCATTTCGTCTGAGCCGGGTTGGCAAGGTGGAAATGTGGCAGAAGCAGATGTTGCAGATTGGTGAGTTAAGGGCTGGAAAGACACGGTGTTCAGCTGCCTTTGTATGAGCCGTTCCCAGGATGCTGTAACAGCACTGTGGAATGCGAGTGCTTTCCCAGCTTCCTAAAGAGCTGGAAGCAGGACAGTTGCTGGCTTGTCTCCAATTGAAGGATGGAGGCAGTGCTTTGTGCCTTCCAGCTCTAGAGCAATGGAGGGGACGGCTGAGAGCAAAGGGCCCTTTCTGACATAGGTGCATTCTGACACTCTCTGGCCCAGTGCACAATGGCGGTTTGTAAAAAGCCCATTGTCTGCTCCTGCTAAGCATGCGGAAGCACAGTCATCTGGGCCTCGTCCCCGTTGCTGAAGGGGAAGATGTAGACATTTCATCTGAGCCGGGTTGGCAAGCTGGAAATGTGGCAGGAGCAGAAGTTCCAAATCTGCGAGTTAAGCGCTGAAAAGAAATGGCATATCAGCTGCCTTTGTATGAGATGTTGCCAGGACACAGAAAGAGCACTGTTGAAAGCGAGTTCTTGCTCAGCTTCCTAAAGAGATGGAAGGAAGATGGTCTCTGGATTGTCGCCCCTTGACGGGGGAGCCAGTGCATTGTGCATTCCACGTCTAGAGCAATGAAGGGCACGGCTGAGAGCAAAGCTGTCTTTCTGACATAGCTTCTTTCCGACACTATCTCCAGCAGTGCACAATGGTGGTTGGAAAAAGGCGTGCAGTCTATCGCCTCCTAAGCACGTGGATGCTCAATCATTGGGGACTCAGCCCAGTTGCTTCAGGGGAAGATGTAGGCATGTCGTCTGAGCCGGGTTGGCAAGGTGGAATTGCGGCAGAAGCAGGAGTCCTAAGCTGCGATTTAAGGGCTGGGAAGAAATGCCATTTGAGCTGCCTTTGTATGAGAAGTTCCCCGGTCTGCTGTAAGAGGACTGTGGAAAGCGAGTTTTTTGTCAGCTTCCTAAAGAGCTGGAGGCAAGACAGTTTATGGCTTGTCTCCAATTGAAGGATGGAGGCAGTGCTTTGTGCCTTCCACCTCTAGAGCAATGCAGGGCACGGCTGAGAGCAAAGGGCCCTTTCTGACATAGGTGCATTCTGACACTCTCTGACCCAGTGCACAATGGCGGTTTGTAAAAAGCCTATTGTCTGCTCCTGCTAAGCATGTGGAAGCACAGTCATCTGGGCCTCGTCCCCGTTGCTGAAGGGGAAGATGTAGACATTTCGTCTGAGCCGGGTTGGAAACATGGAAATGTGGCAGGAGCAGAAGTTCCAAATCTGCGAGTTAAGCGCTGAAAAGAAATGGCTTATCAGCTGCCTTTGTATGAGATGTTGCCAGGACACAGAAAGAGCACTGTTGAAAGCGAGTTCTTGCTCAGCTTCCTAAAGAGATAGAAGGAAGATGGTCAGTGGCTTGACGCCCCTTGAGAGGGGGAGCCAGTGCATTGTGCATTCCACGTCTAGAGCAATGAAGGTCGCGGCTGAGAGCAAAGGGGTCTTTCTGACATAGCTGCTTTCCGACACTCTCTCCAGCAGTGCACAATGGTGGTTGGAAAAAGGCGTGCAGTCTATCGCCTCCTAAGCACATGGACGCTCAATCATTTGGGACTCAGCCCAGTTGCTTCAGGGGAAGATGTGGGCATTTCGTCTGAGCCGGGTTGGCCAGGTGGAATTGCGGCAGAAGCAGGAGTCCTAAAGCTGCGAGTTAAGGGCTGGGAAGAAATGCCATTTGAGCTGCCTTTGTATGAGAAGTTCCCCTGTCTGCTGTATCAGGACTGTTGAAAGCGAGTTGTTTGTCAGCTTCCTAAAGAGCTGGAGTGAAGACAGTTTGTGGCTTGTCTCCAATTGAAGGATGGAGGCAGTGCTTTGTGCCTTCCACCTCTAGAGCAATGGAGGGCACGGCTGAGAGCAAAGGTCCGTTTCTGACATAGGTTCATTCTGACACTCTCTGACCCAATTCACAATGGCGGTTTTTAAAAAGCCTATTGTCTGCTCCTGCGAAGCATGTGGGAGCACAATCATGTGGGCTTCACCCCCGTTGCTTAAGGGGAAGATGTAGGCATTTCGTCTGAGTCGGGTTGGCAATGTGGAACGGTGGCAGAAGCGGAAGTCCTAAAGCGGCCAGTTAAGCACAGGGAAGAAATGGCGTTTGAGCTGCCTCTGCATGAGAGTTTCCTCGTATGCTGTAAGAGCACTGTGGAAAGCGAGTTCTTTCCCAGCTTCCTAAAGAGCTGGAGGCAAGACAGTTTATGGCTTGTCTCCCCTTGAAGGATGGAGGCAGTGCTTTGTGCCTTCCACCTCTACAGCAATGGAGGGCACGGCTGAGAGTAAAGGGGTCTTTCTGATATTGGTGCTTTCTGACACTCTCCCAACCATTGCACTTCGTGGTTAGTTAAAAGCCTATTGTCTCTCTCCTCCTCAGCATGTGGAACCACAATCCTATGGGCCTCATCCCCATTGCTCAAGGGGAAGATGTAGGCATTTCGCGTGAGCCGGGTTGGCAAGGTGGAAACGTGCAGGATGCAGATGTCCCAGACTGGCGAGTGACGTGCTGAAAAGAAACTGCGTTCAGCCTCCTTTGTATGAGATGTTCCCAGGACGCTGTAAGAGCACTGTGGAAAGGGAGTTTTTTCTCCACTTCCTAAAGAGCAGGAAGCAGGCCAAGATGTGGTTTGTCTCCCATTGAGGGGTGGATCCAGAACCAGTGCCTTGTGCCTTCCACCACGAGAGCAATGGAGGGCATGGCTGAGAGCAAAGGGGCCTTTCTGACATAGCTGCTTTCCGACGCTCTCTAAGCAGTGTAAAATGGTGGTTGGAAAAAGGCATGCAGTTTATCGCCTCCTAAGCATGTGGATGCTCAATCATTTGGGAATCAGCACAGTCGCTTCAGGGGAAGATGTAGGCATTTCGTCTGAGCCGGTTTGGCAAGGTGGAAATGCGGCAGAAGCAGATGTTGCAGATTGGTGAGTTAAGGGCTGGAAAGACACAGTGTTCAGCTGCCTTTGTATGAGCCGTTCCCAGGATGCTGTAACAGCACTGTGGAATGCGAGTGCTTTCCAAGCTTCCTAAAGAGCTGGAAGCAGGACAGTTGCTGTTTTGTCTCCAATTGAAGGATGGAGGCAGTGCTTTGTGCCTTCCACCTCTCGAGCAATGGAGGGGACGGCTGAGAGCAAAGGGCCCTTTCTGACATAGGTTCATACTGACACTCTCTGACAAAGTTCACAATGGCGGTTTTTAAAAAGCCTATTGTCTGCTCCTGCGAAGCATGTGCCAGCACAATCATGTGGGCTTCGCCCCCGTTGCTTAAGGGGAAGATGTAGGCATTTCGTCTGAGCCGGGTTGGCAAGGTGGAACGGTGGCAGAAGCGGAAGTCCTAAAGCGGCCAGTTAAGCACAGGGAAGAAATGGCGTTTGAGGTATCTCTGCATGAGAGTTTCCTCATATGCTGTAAGAGCACTGTGGAAAGCGAGTTCTTTCCCAGCTTCCTAAAGAGCTGGAGGCAAGACAGTTTATGGCTTGTCTCCCCTTGAAGGATGGAGGCAGTGCTTTGTGCCTTCCACCTCTAGAGCAATGCAGGGCACGACTGAGAGCAAAGGGCCCTTTCTGACATAGGTGCATTCTGACACTCTCTGACCCAGTGCACAATGGCGGTTTGTAAAAAGCCTATTGTCTGCTCCTGCTAAGCATGCGGAAGCACAGTCATCTGGGCCTCGTCCCCGTTGCTGAAGGGGAAGATGTAGACATTTCGTCTGAGCCGGGTTGGAAACATGGAAATGTGGCAGGAGCAGAAGTTCCAAATCTGCGAGTTAAGCGCTGAAAAGAAATGGCATATCAGCTGCCTTTGTATGAGATGTTGCCAGGACACAGAAAGAGCACTGTTGAAAGCGAGTTCTTGCTCAGCTTCCTAAAGATGTGGAAGGAAGATGGACGCTGTAAGAGCACTGTGGAAAGGGAGTTTTTTCTCCACTTCCTAAAGAGCTGGAAGCAGGCCAAGATGTGGTTTGTCTCCCATTGAGGGCTGGATCCATAACCAGTGCCTTGTGGCTTCCACCTCGAGAGCAATGAAGGGCGTGGCTGAGAGCAAAGGGGCCTTTCTGACATAGCTGCTTTGCGACGCTCTCTAAGCAATGTAAAATGGTGGTTGGTAAAAGGCATGCAGTTTATCGCCTCCTAAGCATGTGGGTGCTCAATAATTTGGGAATCAGCAGAAGTTCCAAATCTGCGAGTTAAGCGCTGAAAAGAAATGGCATATCAGCTGCCTTTGTATGAGATGTTGCCAGGACACAGAAAGAGCACTGTTGAAAGCGAGTTCTTGCTCAGCTTCCTAAAGAGATCGAAGGAAGATGGTCTGTGGCTTGACGCCCCTTGAGGGGGGGAGCCAGTGCATTGTGCATTCCACGTCTAGAGCAATGAAGGGCACGGCTGAGAGCAAAGGGGTCTTTCTGACATAGCTGCTTTCCGACACTCTCTCCAGCAGTGGACAATGGTGGTTGGAAAAAGGCGTGCAGTCTATCGCCTCCTAAGCACATGGACGCTCAATCATTTGGGACTCAGCCCAGTTGCTTCAGGGGAAGATGTAGGCATTTCGTCTGAGCCGGGCTGGCCAGGTGGAATTGCGGCAGTAGCAGGAGTCCTAAAGCTGCGAGTTAAGGGCTGGGAAGAAATGCCATTGTAGCTGCCTTTGTATGAGAAGTTCCCCGGTCTTCTGTAACAGGACTGTGGAAAGCGAGTTGTTTGTCAGCTTCCTAAAGAGCTGGAGGCAAGACAGTTGATGGCTTGTCTCCAATTGAAGGATGGAGGCAGTGCTTTGTGCCTTCCACCTCTAGAGCAATGGAGGGCACGGCTGAGAGCAAAGGGATCTTTCTGACATAGGTGCATTCTGACACTCTCTGACCCAGTGCACAAAGGCGGTTTGTAAAAAGCCTATTGTCTGCTCCTGCTAAGCATGTGGAAGCACAATCATGTGGGCTTCGCCCCCGTTGCTTAAGGGGAAGATGTAGGCATTTCGTTTGAGCCGGGTTGGCAAGGTGGATCTGTGGCAGAAGCACAAGTCCTAAAGCGGCCAGTTAAGCACAGGGAAGAAATGGCGTTTGAGCTGCCTCTTTATGAGAGTTTCCTCGTATGCTGTAATAGCACTGTGGAAAGCGAGTCCCTTCCCAGCTTCCTAAAGAGCTGGAGGCAAGACAGTTTATGGCTGGTCTCCCATTGAAGCATGGAGGCAGCGCTTTGTGCCTTCCACCTCTACAGCAATGGAGGGCGCGGCTGAGAGTAAAGGGGTCTTCCTGCCATTGGTGCTTCCTGACACTCTCCCAACCGTTGCACTTCGTGGTTAGTTAAAAGCCTATTGTCTCTCTCCTCCTCAGCATGTGGAACCACAATCCTATGGGCCTCATCCCCATTGCTCAAGGGGAAGATGTAGGCATTTCGTCTGAGCCGGGTTGGCAAGGTGGAAATGCGGTAGAAGCAGATGTTGCAGATTGGTGAGTTAAGGGCTGAAAAGACACGGTGTTCAGCTGCCTTTGTAGGAGACGTTCCCAGGACGCTGTAAGAGCACTGCGGAATGCAAGTGCTTTCCCAGCTTCCTAAAGAGCTGGAAGCAGGACAGTTGCTGGCTTGTCTCCAATTGAAGGATGGAGGCAGTGCTTTGTGCCTTCCACCTCTAGAGCAATGGAGGGCACGGCTGAGAGCAAAGGGCCCTTTCTGACATAGGTGCATTCTGACACTCTCTGACCCAGTGCACAATGGCGGTTTGTAAAAAGCCTATTGTCTGCTCCTGCTAAGCATGCGGAAGCACAGTCATCTGGGCCTCATCCCCGTTGCTGAAGGGGAAGATGTAGACATTTCGTCTGAGCCGGGTTGGCAAGGTGGAAATGTGGCAGGAGCAGAAGTTCCAAATCTGCGAGTTAAGCGCTGAAAAGAAATGGCATATCAGCTGCCTTTGTATGAGATGTTGCCAGGACACAGAAAGAGCACTGTTGAAAGCGAGTTCTTGCTCAGCATCCTAAAGAGATGGAAGGAAGATGGTCTGTGGCTTTTCGCCACTTGAGGGGGGGAGCCAGTGCTTTGTGCATTCCACGTCTAGAGCAATGAAGGGCACGGCTGAGAGCAAAGGGGTCTTTCTGACATAGCTGCTTTCCGACACTCTCTCCAGCAGTGCACAATGGTGGTTGGAAAAAGGCGTGCAGTCCATCGCCTCCTAAGCATGTGGACGCTCAATCATTTGGGACTCAGCCCAGTTGCCTCAGGGGAAGATGTAGGCATTTCGTCTGAGCCGCGTTGACAATGTGGAATTGTGGCAGAAGCAGGAGTCCTAAAGCTGCGAGTTAAGGGCTGGGAAGAAATGCCATTTGAGCTGCCTTTGTATGAGAAGTTCCCCTGTCTGCTGTATCAGGACTGTTGAAAGCGAGTTGTTTGTCAGCTTCCTAAAGAGCTGGAGTGAAGACAGTTTGTGGCTTGTCTCCAATTGAAGGATGGAGGCAGTGCTTTGTGCCTTCCACCTCTAGAGCAATGGAGGGCACGGCTGAGAGCAAAGGTCCGTTTCTGACATAGGTTCATTCTGACACTCTCTGACCCAATTCACAATGGCGGTTTTTAAAAAGCCTATTGTCTGCTCCTGCGAAGCATGTGGGAGCACAATCATGTGGGCTTCACCCCCGTTGCTTAAGGGGAAGATGTAGGCATTTCGTCTGAGTCGGGTTGGCAATGTGGAACGGTGGCAGAAGCGGAAGTCCTAAAGCGGCCAGTTAAGCACAGGGAAGAAATGGCGTTTGAGCTGCCTCTGCATGAGAGTTTCCTCGTATGCTGTAAGAGCACTGTGGAAAGCGAGTTCTTTCCCAGCTTCCTAAAGAGCTGGAGGCAAGACAGTTTATGGCTTGTCTCCCCTTGAAGGATGGAGGCAGTGCTTTGTGCCTTCCACCTCTACAGCAATGGAGGGCACGGCTGAGAGTAAAGGGGTCTTTCTGATATTGGTGCTTTCTGACACTCTCCCAACCATTGCACTTCGTGGTTAGTTAAAAGCCTATTGTCTCTCTCCTCCTCAGCATGTGGAACCACAATCCTATGGGCCTCATCCCCATTGCTCAAGGGGAAGATGTAGGCATTTCGCGTGAGCCGGGTTGGCAAGGTGGAAACGTGCAGGATGCAGATGTCCCAGACTGGCGAGTGACGTGCTGAAAAGAAACTGCGTTCAGCCTCCTTTGTATGAGATGTTCCCAGGACGCTGTAAGAGCACTGTGGAAAGGGAGTTTTTTCTCCACTTCCTAAAGAGCAGGAAGCAGGCCAAGATGTGGTTTGTCTCCCATTGAGGGGTGGATCCAGAACCAGTGCCTTGTGCCTTCCACCACGAGAGCAATGGAGGGCATGGCTGAGAGCAAAGGGGCCTTTCTGACATAGCTGCTTTCCGACGCTCTCTAAGCAGTGTAAAATGGTGGTTGGAAAAAGGCATGCAGTTTATCGCCTCCTAAGCATGTGGATGCTCAATCATTTGGGAATCAGCACAGTCGCTTCAGGGGAAGATGTAGGCATTTCGTCTGAGCCGGTTTGGCAAGGTGGAAATGCGGCAGAAGCAGATGTTGCAGATTGGTGAGTTAAGGGCTGGAAAGACACAGTGTTCAGCTGCCTTTGTATGAGCCGTTCCCAGGATGCTGTAACAGCACTGTGGAATGCGAGTGCTTTCCAAGCTTCCTAAAGAGCTGGAAGCAGGACAGTTGCTGGCTTGTCTCCAATTGAAGGATGGAGGCAGTGCTTTGTGCCTTCCACCTCTAGAGCAATGGAGGGGACGGCTGAGAGCAAAGGGCCCTTTCTGACATAGGTTCATACTGACACTCTCTGACAAATTTCACAATGGCGGTTTTTAAAAAGCCTATTGTCTGCTCCTGCGAAGCATGTGCCAGCACAATCATGTGGGCTTCGCCCCCGTTGCTTAAGGGGAAGATGTAGGCATTTCGTCTGAGCCGGGTTGGCAAGGTGGAACGGTGGCAGAAGCGGAAGTCCTAAAGCGGCCAGTTAAGCACAGGGAAGAAATGGCGTTTGAGGTATCTCTGCATGAGAGTTTCCTCATATGCTGTAAGAGCACTGTGGAAAGCGAGTTCTTTCCCAGCTTCCTAAAGAGCTGGAGGCAAGACAGTTTATGGCTTGTCTCCCCTTGAAGGATGGAGGCAGTGCTTTGTGCCTTCCACCTCTAGAGCAATGCAGGGCACGACTGAGAGCAAAGGGCCCTTTCTGACATAGGTGCATTCTGACACTCTCTGACCCAGTGCACAATGGCGGTTTGTAAAAAGCCTATTGTCTGCTCCTGCTAAGCATGCGGAAGCACAGTCATCTGGGCCTCGTCCCCGTTGCTGAAGGGGAAGATGTAGACATTTCGTCTGAGCCGGGTTGGAAACATGGAAATGTGGCAGGAGCAGAAGTTCCAAATCTGCGAGTTAAGCGCTGAAAAGAAATGGCATATCAGCTGCCTTTGTATGAGATGTTGCCAGGACACAGAAAGAGCACTGTTGAAAGCGAGTTCTTGCTCAGCTTCCTAAAGATGTGGAAGGAAGATGGACGCTGTAAGAGCACTGTGGAAAGGGAGTTTTTTCTCCACTTCCTAAAGAGCTGGAAGCAGGCCAAGATGTGGTTTGTCTCCCATTGAGGGCTGGATCCATAACCAGTGCCTTGTGGCTTCCACCTCGAGAGCAATGAAGGGCGTGGCTGAGAGCAAAGGGGCCTTTCTGACATAGCTGCTTTGCGACGCTCTCTAAGCAATGTAAAATGGTGGTTGGTAAAAGGCATGCAGTTTATCGCCTCCTAAGCATGTGGGTGCTCAATAATTTGGGAATCAGCAGAAGTTCCAAATCTGCGAGTTAAGCGCTGAAAAGAAATGGCATATCAGCTGCCTTTGTATGAGATGTTGCCAGGACACAGAAAGAGCACTGTTGAAAGCGAGTTCTTGCTCAGCTTCCTAAAGAGATCGAAGGAAGATGGTCTGTGGCTTGACGCCCCTTGAGGGGGGGAGCCAGTGCATTGTGCATTCCACGTCTAGAGCAATGAAGGGCACGGCTGAGAGCAAAGGGGTCTTTCTGACATAGCTGCTTTCCGACACTCTCTCCAGCAGTGGACAATGGTGGTTGGAAAAAGGCGTGCAGTCTATCGCCTCCTAAGCACATGGACGCTCAATCATTTGGGACTCAGCCCAGTTGCTTCAGGGGAAGATGTAGGCATTTCGTCTGAGCCGGGCTGGCCAGGTGGAATTGCGGCAGTAGCAGGAGTCCTAAAGCTGCGAGTTAAGGGCTGGGAAGAAATGCCATTGTAGCTGCCTTTGTATGAGAAGTTCCCCGGTCTTCTGTAACAGGACTGTGGAAAGCGAGTTGTTTGTCAGCTTCCTAAAGAGCTGGAGGCAAGACAGTTGATGGCTTGTCTCCAATTGAAGGATGGAGGCAGTGCTTTGTGCCTTCCACCTCTAGAGCAATGGAGGGCACGGCTGAGAGCAAAGGGATCTTTCTGACATAGGTGCATTCTGACACTCTCTGACCCAGTGCACAAAGGCGGTTTGTAAAAAGCCTATTGTCTGCTCCTGCTAAGCATGTGGAAGCACAATCATGTGGGCTTCGCCCCCGTTGCTTAAGGGGAAGATGTAGGCATTTCGTTTGAGCCGGGTTGGCAAGGTGGATCTGTGGCAGAAGCACAAGTCCTAAAGCGGCCAGTTAAGCACAGGGAAGAAATGGCGTTTGAGCTGCCTCTTTATGAGAGTTTCCTCGTATGCTGTAATAGCACTGTGGAAAGCGAGTCCCTTCCCAGCTTCCTAAAGAGCTGGAGGCAAGACAGTTTATGGCTGGTCTCCCATTGAAGCATGGAGGCAGCGCTTTGTGCCTTCCACCTCTACAGCAATGGAGGGCGCGGCTGAGAGTAAAGGGGTCTTCCTGCCATTGGTGCTTCCTGACACTCTCCCAACCGTTGCACTTCGTGGTTAGTTAAAAGCCTATTGTCTCTCTCCTCCTCAGCATGTGGAACCACAATCCTATGGGCCTCATCCCCATTGCTCAAGGGGAAGATGTAGGCATTTCGTCTGAGCCGGGTTGGCAAGGTGGAAATGCGGTAGAAGCAGATGTTGCAGATTGGTGAGTTAAGGGCTGAAAAGACACGGTGTTCAGCTGCCTTTGTAGGAGACGTTCCCAGGACGCTGTAAGAGCACTGCGGAATGCAAGTGCTTTCCCAGCTTCCTAAAGAGCTGGAAGCAGGACAGTTGCTGGCTTGTCTCCAATTGAAGGATGGAGGCAGTGCTTTGTGCCTTCCACCTCTAGAGCAATGGAGGGCACGGCTGAGAGCAAAGGGCCCTTTCTGACATAGGTGCATTCTGACACTCTCTGACCCAGTGCACAATGGCGGTTTGTAAAAAGCCTATTGTCTGCTCCTGCTAAGCATGCGGAAGCACAGTCATCTGGGCCTCATCCCCGTTGCTGAAGGGGAAGATGTAGACATTTCGTCTGAGCCGGGTTGGCAAGGTGGAAATGGGGCAGGAGCAGAAGTTCCAAATCTGCGAGTTAAGCGCTGAAAAGAAATGGCATATCAGCTGCCTTTGTATGAGATGTTGCCAGGACACAGAAAGAGCACTGTTGAAAGCGAGTTCTTGCTCAGCATCCTAAAGAGATGGAAGGAAGATGGTCTGTGGCTTGTCGCCACATGAGGGGGTGAGCCAGTGCTTTGTGCATTCCACGTCTAGAGCAATGAAGGGCACGGCTGAGAGCAAAGGGGAATTTCTGACATAGCTGCTTTCTGACACTCTCTCCAGCAGTGCACAATCGTGGTTGGAAAAAGGCGTGCAGTCTATCGCCTCCTAAGCACGTGGACGCTCAATCATTGGGGACTCAGCCCAGTTGCTTCAGGGGAAGATGTAGGCATATCGTCTGAGCCGGGTTGGCAAGGTGGAATTGCGGCAGAAGCAGGAGTCCTAAGCTGCGAGTTAAGGGCTGGGAAGAAATGCCATTTGAGCTGCCTTTGTATGAGAAGTTCCCCAGTCTGCTGTAAGAGGACTGTGGAAAGCGAGTTGTTTGTCAGCTTCCTAAAGAGCTGGAGGGAAGACAGTTTATGGCTTGTCTCCAATTGAAGGATGGAGGCAGTGCTTTGTGCCTTCCACCTCTAGAGCAATGCAGGGCACGGCTGAGAGCAAAGGGCCGTTTCTGACATAGGTGCATTCTGACACTCTCTGACCCAGTGCACAACGGCGGTTTGTAAAAAGCCTATTTTCTGCTCCTGCTAAGCATGCGGAAGCACAGTCATCTGGGCCTCGTCCCCGTTGCTGAAGGGGAAGATGTAGACATTTCGTCTTAGCCAGGTTTACCAGGTGTAAATGTGTCAGGAACAGAAGTTCCAAATCTGCGAGTTAAGCGCTGAAAAGATATGGCATATCAGCTGCCTTTGTATGAGATGTTGCCAGGACACAGAAAGAGCACTGTTGAAAGCGAGTTCTTGCTCAGCATCCTAAAGAGATGGAAGGAAGATGGTCTGTGGCTTGTCGCCCCTTGAGGGGGGGTGCCAGTGCATTGTGCATTCCACGTCTAGAGCAATGAAGGGCACGGCTGAGAGCAAAGGGGTCTTTCTGACATAGGAGCTTTCCGACACTCTCTCCAGCAGTGCACAATGGTGGTTGGAAAAAGGCGTGCAGTCTATCGCCTCCTCAGCACGTGGATGCTCAATCATTTGGGACTCAGCCCAGTTGCTTCAGGGGAAGATGTTGGCATTTCGTCTGAGCCGGGTTGGCAAGGTGGAATTGCGGCAGAAGCAGGAGTCCTAAAGCTGCGAGTTAAGGGCTGGGAAGAAATGCCATTTGAGCTGCCTTTGTATGAGAACTTCCCCGGTCTGCTGTAACAGGACTGTGGAAAGCGAGATGTTTGTCAGCTTCCTAAAGAGCTGGAGGCAAGACAGTTTATGGCTGGTCTCCAATTGAAGGATGGAGGCAGTGCTTTGTGCCTTCCACCTCTAGAGCAATGGAGGGCACGGCTGAGAGCAAAGGTCCGTTTCTGACATAGGTTCATTCTGACACTCTCTGACCCAATTCACAATGGCGGTTTTTAAAAAGCCTATTGTCTGCTCCTGCGAAGCATGTGGGAGCACAATCATGTGGGCTTCACCCCCGTTGCTTAAGGGGAAGATGTAGGCATTTCGTCTGAGCCGGGTTGGCAATGTGGAACGGTGGCAGAAGCGGAAGTCCTAAAGCGGCCAGTTAAGCACAGGGAAGAAATGGCGTTTGAGCTGCCTCTGCATGAGAGTTTCCTCGTATGCTGTAAGAGCACTGTGGAAAGCGAGTTCTTTCCCACCTTCCTAAAGAGCTGGAGGCAAGACAGTTTATGGCTTGTCTCCCCTTGAAGGATGGAGGCAGTGCTTTGTGCCTTCCACCTCTACAGCAATGGAGGGCGCGGCTGAGAGTAAAGGGGTCTTTCTGATATTGGTGCTTTCTGACACTCTCCCAACCATTGCACTTCGTGGTTAGTTAAAAGCCTATTGTCTGTCTCCTCCTCAGCATGTGGAACCACAATCCTATGGGCCTCATCCCCATTGCTCAAGGGGAAGATGTAGGCATTTTGCGTGAGCCGGGTTGGCAAGGTGGAAACGTGCAGGATGCAGATGTCCCAGACTGGCGAGTGACGTGCTGAAAAGAAACTGCGTTCAGCCTCCTTTGTATGAGATGTTCCCAGGACGCTGTAAGAGCACTGTGGAAAGGGAGTTTTTTCTCCACTTCTTAAAGAGCTAGAAGCCGGCCAAGATGTGGTTTGTCTCCCATTGAGGGGTGGATCCAGAACCAGTGCCTTGTGCCTTCCACCTCGAGAGCAATGGAGGGCATGGCTGAGAGCAAAGGGGCCTTTCTGATATAGCTGCTTTCCGACGCTCTCTAAGCAGTGTAAAATGGTGTTTGGAAAAAGGCATGCAGTTTATCGCCTCCTAAGCATGTGGATGCTCAATCATTTGGGAATCAGCACAGTCGCTTCAGGGGAAGATGTAGGCATTTCGTCTGAGCCGGGTTGGCAAGGTGGAAATGTGGCAGAAGCAGATGTTGCAGATTGGTGAGTTAAGGGCTGGAAAGACACGGTGTTCAGCTGCCTTTGTATGAGCCGTTCCCAGGATGCTGTAACAGCACTGTGGAATGCGAGTGCTTTCCCAGCTTCCTAAAGAGCTGGAAGCAGGCCAGTTGCTGGCTTGTCTCCAATTGAAGGATGGAGGCAGTGCTTTGTGCCTTCCAGCTCTAGAGCAATGGAGGGGACGGCTGAGAGCAAAGGGCCCTTTCTGACATAGGTGCATTCTGACACTCTCTGGCCCAGTGCACAATGGCGGTTTGTAAAAAGCCCATTGTCTGCTCCTGCTAAGCATGCGGAAGCACAGTCATCTGGGCCTCGTCCCCGTTGCTGAAGGGGAAGATGTAGACATTTCATCTGAGCCGGGTTGGCAAGCTGGAAATGTGGCAGGAGCAGAAGTTCCAAATCTGCGAGTTAAGCGCTGAAAAGAAATGGCATATCAGCTGCCTTTGTATGAGATGTTGCCAGGACACAGAAAGAGCACTGTTGAAAGCGAGTTCTTGCTCAGCTTCCTAAAGAGATGGAAGGAAGATGGTCTCTGGATTGTCGCCCCTTGACGGGGGAGCCAGTGCATTGTGCATTCCACGTCTAGAGCAATGAAGGGCACGGCTGAGAGCAAAGCTGTCTTTCTGACATAGCTTCTTTCCGACACTATCTCCAGCAGTGCACAATGGTGGTTGGAAAAAGGCGTGCAGTCTATCGCCTCCTAAGCACGTGGATGCTCAATCATTGGGGACTCAGCCCAGTTGCTTCAGGGGAAGATGTAGGCATGTCGTCTGAGCCGGGTTGGCAAGGTGGAATTGCGGCAGAAGCAGGAGTCCTAAGCTGCGATTTAAGGGCTGGGAAGAAATGCCATTTGAGCTGCCTTTGTATGAGAAGTTCCCCGGTCTGCTGTAAGAGGACTGTGGAAAGCGAGTTTTTTGTCAGCTTCCTAAAGAGCTGGAGGCAAGACAGTTTATGGCTTGTCTCCAATTGAAGGATGGAGGCAGTGCTTTGTGCCTTCCACCTCTAGAGCAATGCAGGGCACGGCTGAGAGCAAAGGGCCCTTTCTGACATAGGTGCATTCTGACACTCTCTGACCCAGTGCACAATGGCGGTTTGTAAAAAGCCTATTGTCTGCTCCTGCTAAGCATGTGGAAGCACAGTCATCTGGGCCTCGTCCCCGTTGCTGAAGGGGAAGATGTAGACATTTCGTCTGAGCCGGGTTGGAAACATGGAAATGTGGCAGGAGCAGAAGTTCCAAATCTGCGAGTTAAGCGCTGAAAAGAAATGGCTTATCAGCTGCCTTTGTATGAGATGTTGCCAGGACACAGAAAGAGCACTGTTGAAAGCGAGTTCTTGCTCAGCTTCCTAAAGAGATAGAAGGAAGATGGTCAGTGGCTTGACGCCCCTTGAGAGGGGGAGCCAGTGCATTGTGCATTCCACGTCTAGAGCAATGAAGGTCGCGGCTGAGAGCAAAGGGGTCTTTCTGACATAGCTGCTTTCCGACACTCTCTCCAGCAGTGCACAATGGTGGTTGGAAAAAGGCGTGCAGTCTATCGCCTCCTAAGCACATGGACGCTCAATCATTTGGGACTCAGCCCAGTTGCTTCAGGGGAAGATGTGGGCATTTCGTCTGAGCCGGGTTGGCCAGGTGGAATTGCGGCAGAAGCAGGAGTCCTAAAGCTGCGAGTTAAGGGCTGGGAAGAAATGCCATTTGAGCTGCCTTTGTATGAGAAGTTCCCCTGTCTGCTGTATCAGGACTGTTGAAAGCGAGTTGTTTGTCAGCTTCCTAAAGAGCTGGAGTGAAGACAGTTTGTGGCTTGTCTCCAATTGAAGGATGGAGGCAGTGCTTTGTGCCTTCCACCTCTAGAGCAATGGAGGGCACGGCTGAGAGCAAAGGTCCGTTTCTGACATAGGTTCATTCTGACACTCTCTGACCCAATTCACAATGGCGGTTTTTAAAAAGCCTATTGTCTGCTCCTGCGAAGCATGTGGGAGCACAATCATGTGGGCTTCACCCCCGTTGCTTAAGGGGAAGATGTAGGCATTTCGTCTGAGTCGGGTTGGCAATGTGGAACGGTGGCAGAAGCGGAAGTCCTAAAGCGGCCAGTTAAGCACAGGGAAGAAATGGCGTTTGAGCTGCCTCTGCATGAGAGTTTCCTCGTATGCTGTAAGAGCACTGTGGAAAGCGAGTTCTTTCCCAGCTTCCTAAAGAGCTGGAGGCAAGACAGTTTATGGCTTGTCTCCCCTTGAAGGATGGAGGCAGTGCTTTGTGCCTTCCACCTCTACAGCAATGGAGGGCACGGCTGAGAGTAAAGGGGTCTTTCTGATATTGGTGCTTTCTGACACTCTCCCAACCATTGCACTTCGTGGTTAGTTAAAAGCCTATTGTCTCTCTCCTCCTCAGCATGTGGAACCACAATCCTATGGGCCTCATCCCCATTGCTCAAGGGGAAGATGTAGGCATTTCGCGTGAGCCGGGTTGGCAAGGTGGAAACGTGCAGGATGCAGATGTCCCAGACTGGCGAGTGACGTGCTGAAAAGAAACTGCGTTCAGCCTCCTTTGTATGAGATGTTCCCAGGACGCTGTAAGAGCACTGTGGAAAGGGAGTTTTTTCTCCACTTCCTAAAGAGCAGGAAGCAGGCCAAGATGTGGTTTGTCTCCCATTGAGGGGTGGATCCAGAACCAGTGCCTTGTGCCTTCCACCACGAGAGCAATGGAGGGCATGGCTGAGAGCAAAGGGGCCTTTCTGACATAGCTGCTTTCCGACGCTCTCTAAGCAGTGTAAAATGGTGGTTGGAAAAAGGCATGCAGTTTATCGCCTCCTAAGCATGTGGATGCTCAATCATTTGGGAATCAGCACAGTCGCTTCAGGGGAAGATGTAGGCATTTCGTCTGAGCCGGTTTGGCAAGGTGGAAATGCGGCAGAAGCAGATGTTGCAGATTGGTGAGTTAAGGGCTGGAAAGACACAGTGTTCAGCTGCCTTTGTATGAGCCGTTCCCAGGATGCTGTAACAGCACTGTGGAATGCGAGTGCTTTCCAAGCTTCCTAAAGAGCTGGAAGCAGGACAGTTGCTGGCTTGTCTCCAATTGAAGGATGGAGGCAGTGCTTTGTGCCTTCCACCTCTCGAGCAATGGAGGGGACGGCTGAGAGCAAAGGGCCCTTTCTGACATAGGTTCATACTGACACTCTCTGACAAAGTTCACAATGGCGGTTTTTAAAAAGCCTATTGTCTGCTCCTGCGAAGCATGTGCCAGCACAATCATGTGGGCTTCGCCCCCGTTGCTTAAGGGGAAGATGTAGGCATTTCGTCTGAGCCGGGTTGGCAAGGTGGAACGGTGGCAGAAGCGGAAGTCCTAAAGCGGCCAGTTAAGCACAGGGAAGAAATGGCGTTTGAGGTATCTCTGCATGAGAGTTTCCTCATATGCTGTAAGAGCACTGTGGAAAGCGAGTTCTTTCCCAGCTTCCTAAAGAGCTGGAGGCAAGACAGTTTATGGCTTGTCTCCCCTTGAAGGATGGAGGCAGTGCTTTGTGCCTTCCACCTCTAGAGCAATGCAGGGCACGACTGAGAGCAAAGGGCCCTTTCTGACATAGGTGCATTCTGACACTCTCTGACCCAGTGCACAATGGCGGTTTGTAAAAAGCCTATTGTCTGCTCCTGCTAAGCATGCGGAAGCACAGTCATCTGGGCCTCGTCCCCGTTGCTGAAGGGGAAGATGTAGACATTTCGTCTGAGCCGGGTTGGAAACATGGAAATGTGGCAGGAGCAGAAGTTCCAAATCTGCGAGTTAAGCGCTGAAAAGAAATGGCATATCAGCTGCCTTTGTATGAGATGTTGCCAGGACACAGAAAGAGCACTGTTGAAAGCGAGTTCTTGCTCAGCTTCCTAAAGATGTGGAAGGAAGATGGACGCTGTAAGAGCACTGTGGAAAGGGAGTTTTTTCTCCACTTCCTAAAGAGCTGGAAGCAGGCCAAGATGTGGTTTGTCTCCCATTGAGGGCTGGATCCATAACCAGTGCCTTGTGGCTTCCACCTCGAGAGCAATGAAGGGCGTGGCTGAGAGCAAAGGGGCCTTTCTGACATAGCTGCTTTGCGACGCTCTCTAAGCAATGTAAAATGGTGGTTGGTAAAAGGCATGCAGTTTATCGCCTCCTAAGCATGTGGGTGCTCAATAATTTGGGAATCAGCAGAAGTTCCAAATCTGCGAGTTAAGCGCTGAAAAGAAATGGCATATCAGCTGCCTTTGTATGAGATGTTGCCAGGACACAGAAAGAGCACTGTTGAAAGCGAGTTCTTGCTCAGCTTCCTAAAGAGATCGAAGGAAGATGGTCTGTGGCTTGACGCCCCTTGAGGGGGGGAGCCAGTGCATTGTGCATTCCACGTCTAGAGCAATGAAGGGCACGGCTGAGAGCAAAGGGGTCTTTCTGACATAGCTGCTTTCCGACACTCTCTCCAGCAGTGGACAATGGTGGTTGGAAAAAGGCGTGCAGTCTATCGCCTCCTAAGCACATGGACGCTCAATCATTTGGGACTCAGCCCAGTTGCTTCAGGGGAAGATGTAGGCATTTCGTCTGAGCCGGGCTGGCCAGGTGGAATTGCGGCAGTAGCAGGAGTCCTAAAGCTGCGAGTTAAGGGCTGGGAAGAAATGCCATTGTAGCTGCCTTTGTATGAGAAGTTCCCCGGTCTTCTGTAACAGGACTGTGGAAAGCGAGTTGTTTGTCAGCTTCCTAAAGAGCTGGAGGCAAGACAGTTGATGGCTTGTCTCCAATTGAAGGATGGAGGCAGTGCTTTGTGCCTTCCACCTCTAGAGCAATGGAGGGCACGGCTGAGAGCAAAGGGATCTTTCTGACATAGGTGCATTCTGACACTCTCTGACCCAGTGCACAAAGGCGGTTTGTAAAAAGCCTATTGTCTGCTCCTGCTAAGCATGTGGAAGCACAATCATGTGGGCTTCGCCCCCGTTGCTTAAGGGGAAGATGTAGGCATTTCGTTTGAGCCGGGTTGGCAAGGTGGATCTGTGGCAGAAGCACAAGTCCTAAAGCGGCCAGTTAAGCACAGGGAAGAAATGGCGTTTGAGCTGCCTCTTTATGAGAGTTTCCTCGTATGCTGTAATAGCACTGTGGAAAGCGAGTCCCTTCCCAGCTTCCTAAAGAGCTGGAGGCAAGACAGTTTATGGCTGGTCTCCCATTGAAGCATGGAGGCAGCGCTTTGTGCCTTCCACCTCTACAGCAATGGAGGGCGCGGCTGAGAGTAAAGGGGTCTTCCTGCCATTGGTGCTTCCTGACACTCTCCCAACCGTTGCACTTCGTGGTTAGTTAAAAGCCTATTGTCTCTCTCCTCCTCAGCATGTGGAACCACAATCCTATGGGCCTCATCCCCATTGCTCAAGGGGAAGATGTAGGCATTTCGTCTGAGCCGGGTTGGCAAGGTGGAAATGCGGTAGAAGCAGATGTTGCAGATTGGTGAGTTAAGGGCTGAAAAGACACGGTGTTCAGCTGCCTTTGTAGGAGACGTTCCCAGGACGCTGTAAGAGCACTGCGGAATGCAAGTGCTTTCCCAGCTTCCTAAAGAGCTGGAAGCAGGACAGTTGCTGGCTTGTCTCCAATTGAAGGATGGAGGCAGTGCTTTGTGCCTTCCACCTCTAGAGCAATGGAGGGCACGGCTGAGAGCAAAGGGCCCTTTCTGACATAGGTGCATTCTGACACTCTCTGACCCAGTGCACAATGGCGGTTTGTAAAAAGCCTATTGTCTGCTCCTGCTAAGCATGCGGAAGCACAGTCATCTGGGCCTCATCCCCGTTGCTGAAGGGGAAGATGTAGACATTTCGTCTGAGCCGGGTTGGCAAGGTGGAAATGTGGCAGGAGCAGAAGTTCCAAATCTGCGAGTTAAGCGCTGAAAAGAAATGGCATATCAGCTGCCTTTGTATGAGATGTTGCCAGGACACAGAAAGAGCACTGTTGAAAGCGAGTTCTTGCTCAGCATCCTAAAGAGATGGAAGGAAGATGGTCTGTGGCTTTTCGCCACTTGAGGGGGGGAGCCAGTGCTTTGTGCATTCCACGTCTAGAGCAATGAAGGGCACGGCTGAGAGCAAAGGGGTCTTTCTGACATAGCTGCTTTCCGACACTCTCTCCAGCAGTGCACAATGGTGGTTGGAAAAAGGCGTGCAGTCCATCGCCTCCTAAGCATGTGGACGCTCAATCATTTGGGACTCAGCCCAGTTGCCTCAGGGGAAGATGTAGGCATTTCGTCTGAGCCGCGTTGACAATGTGGAATTGTGGCAGAAGCAGGAGTCCTAAAGCTGCGAGTTAAGGGCTGGGAAGAAATGCCATTTGAGCTGCCTTTGTATGAGAAGTTCCCCTGTCTGCTGTATCAGGACTGTTGAAAGCGAGTTGTTTGTCAGCTTCCTAAAGAGCTGGAGTGAAGACAGTTTGTGGCTTGTCTCCAATTGAAGGATGGAGGCAGTGCTTTGTGCCTTCCACCTCTAGAGCAATGGAGGGCACGGCTGAGAGCAAAGGTCCGTTTCTGACATAGGTTCATTCTGACACTCTCTGACCCAATTCACAATGGCGGTTTTTAAAAAGCCTATTGTCTGCTCCTGCGAAGCATGTGGGAGCACAATCATGTGGGCTTCACCCCCGTTGCTTAAGGGGAAGATGTAGGCATTTCGCCTGAGCCGGGTTGGCAAGGTGGAACTGTGACAGAGGCGGAAGTCCTAAAGCGGCCAGTTAAGCACTGGGAAGAAATGGCGTTTGAGCTGCCTCTGTATGAGAGTTTCCTCGTATGCTGTAACATGACTGTGGAAAGCGAGTTCTTTCCCAGCTTCCTAAAGAGCTGGAGGCAAGACAGTTTATGGCTTGTCTCCCATTGAAGGATGGAGACAGTGCTTTGTGCCTTCCACCTCTACAGCAATGGAGGGCGCGGCTGAGAGTAAAGGGGTCTTTCTGATATTGGTGCTTTCCGACACTCTCCCAACCGTTGCACTTCGTGGTTAGGTAAAAGCCTATTGTCTCTCTCCTCCTCAGCATGTGGAACCACAATCCTATGGGCCTCATCCCCATTGCTCAAGGGGAAGATGTAGGCATTTCGTCTGAGCCGGTTTGGCAAGGTGGAAAGGTGCAGGATGCAGATGTCCCAGACTGGCGAGTGAAGTGCTGAAAAGAAACGGCGTTCAGCCTCCTTTGTATGAGATGTTCCCAGGACGCTGTAAGAGCACTGTGGAAAGGGAGTTTTTTCTCCACTCCCTAAAGAGCTGGAAGCAGGCCAAGATGTGGTTTATCTCACATTGAGGGGTGGATCCAGAACCAGTGCCTTGTGCCTTCCACCTCGAGAGCAATGGAGGGCATGGCTGAGAGCAAAGGGGCCTTTCTGACATAGCTGCTTTCCGACGCTGTCTAAGCAGTGTAAAATGGTGGTTGGAAAAAGGCATGCAGTTTATCGCCTCCTAAGCATGTGGATGCTCAATCATTTGGGAATCAGCACAGTCGCTTGAGGGGAAGAGGTAAGCATTTCGTCTGAGCTGGGTTGGCAAGGTGGAAATGCAGCAGAAGCAGATGTTGCAGATTGGTGAGTTAAGGGCTGAAAAGACACGGTGTTCAGCTGCATTTGTATGAGATGTTCCCGGACGCTGTAAGAGCACTGTGGAATGCGAGTGCTTTCCCAGCTTCCTAAACAGCTGTAAGCAGGACAGTTGCTGGCTTGTCTCCAATTGAAGGATGGAGGCAGTGCTTTGTGCCTTCCACCTCTAGAGCAATGGAGGGCACGGCTGTGAGCAAAGGGCCCTTTCTGACATAGGTGCATTCTGACACTGTCTGAAACAGTGCACAATGGCGGTTTGTAAAAAGCCTATTGTCTGCTCCTGCTAAGCATGCGGAAGCACAGTCATCTGGGCCTCGTCCCCGTTGCTGAAGAGGAAGATGTAGACATTTCGTCTGAGCCGGGTTGGCAAGGTGGAAATGTGGCAGGAGCAGAAGTTCCAAATCTGCGAGTTAAGCGCTGAAAAGAAATGGCATATCAGCTGCCTTTGTATGAGATGTTGCCAGGACACAGAAAGAGCACTGTTGAAAGCGAGTTCTTGCTCAGCTTCCTAAAGAGATGGAAGGAAGATGGTCTGTGGCTTGTCGACCCTGGAGGTGGGGAGCCAGTGCATTGTGCATTCCACGTCTACAGCAATCAAGGGCACGGCTGAGAGCAAGGGGTCTTCCTGACATAGCTGCTTTCAGACACTCTCTCCAGCAGTGCACAATGGTGGTTGGAAAAAGGCGTGCAGTCTATCGCCTCCTAAGCACGTGGACGCTCAATCATTTGGGACTCAGCCCAGTTGCTTCAGGGGAAGATGTAGGCATTTGGTCTGAGCCGGGTTGGCAAGGTGGAATTGCGACAGAAGCAGGAGTCCTAAAGCTGCAAGTTAAGGGCTGGGAAGAAATGCCATTTGAGCTGCCTTTGTATGAGAATTTCCCCTGTCTGCTGTAACAGGACTGTGGAAAGCGAGTTGTTTGTCAGCTTCCTAAAGAGCTGGAGGCAAGACAGTTTATGGCTTGTCTCCAATTGAAGGATGGAGGCAGTGCTTTGTGCCTTCCACCTCTAGAGCAATGGAGGGCACGGCTGAGAGCAAATGACCCTTTCTGACATAGGTGCATTCTGACACTGTCTGACCCAGTGCACAATGGCGGTTTGTAAAAAGCCTATTGTCTGCTCCTGCTAAGCATGTGGCAGCACAATCATGTGGGCTTCGCCCCCGTTGCTTAAGGGGAAGATGTAGGCATTTCGTCTGAGCCGGGTTGCTAACGTGGAAATGTGGCAGAAGCGGAAGTCCTAAAGCGGCCACATAAGCACTGGGAAGAAATGGCGTTTGAGCTGCCTCTGTATGAGTGTTTCCTCGTATGCTGTAACAGCACTGTGGAAAGCGAGTTCTTTCCCAGCTTCCTAAAGAGCTGGAGGCAAGACAGTTTATGGCTTGTCTCCCATTGAAGGATGGTGGCAGTGCTTTGTGCCTTCCACCTCTACAGCAATGGAGGGCGCGGCTGAGAGTAAAGGGGTGTTTCTGCAATTGGTGCCTTCTGACACTCTCCCAACCGTTGCACTTCGTGGTTAGTTAAAAGCCTATGTCTCTCTCCTCCTCAGCATGTGGAACCACAATCCTATGGGCCTCATCCCCATTGATCAAGGGGAAGATGTAGGCATTTCGTCTGAGCCGGGTTGGCAAGGTGGAAACGTGCAGGATGCTGATGTCCCAGACTGGCGAGTGAAGTGCTGAAAAGAAACGGCATTCAGCCTCCTTTGTATGACATGTTCCCAGGACGCTGTGAGAGCACTGTGGAAAGGGAGATTTTTCTCCAATTCCTAAAGAGCTGGAAGCAGGACACGATGTGGTATGTCTCCCATTGACGGGTCGATCCAGAACCAGTGCCTTGTGCCTTCCAACTCTATGCAATGGAGGGCATGGCTGAGAGCAAAGGGGCCATTCTGACATAGCTGCTTTCCGACGCTCTCTGAGCAGTGTAAAATGGTGGTTGGAAAAAGACATGCAGTTTATCGCCTCCTAAGCATGTGGATGCTCAATCATTTGGGAATCAGCACAGTCGCTTCAGGGGAAGATGTAGGCATTTCGTCTGAGCCGGGTTGGCAAGGTGGAAATGCGGCAGAAGCAGATGTTGCAGATTGGTGAGTTAAGGGCTGGAAAGACACGGTGTTCAGCTGCCTTTGTATGAGACGTTCCCAGGACGCTGAAAGATCACTGTGGAATGTGAGTGCTTTCCCAGCTTCCTAAAGAGCTGGAAGCAGGACAGTTGCTGGCTTGTCTCCAATTGAAGGATGGAGGCAGCGCTTTGTGCCTTCCACCACTAGAGCAATGGAGGGCACGGCTGAGAGCAAAGGGCCCTTTCTGACATAGGTGCATTCTGACACTGTCTGACCCAGTGCACAATGGCGGTTTGTAAAAAGCCTATTGTCTGCTCCTGCTAAGCATGTGGAAGCACAATCATGTGGGCTTCGCCCCCGTTGCTTAAGGGGAAGACGTAGGCATTTCGTCTGAGCCGGGTTGGCAAGGTGGAACTGTGGCAGAAGCGGAAGTCCTAAAGCGGCCAGTTAAGCACTGGGAAGAAATGGCCTTTGAGCTGCCTCTCTATGAGAGTTTCCTCGAATGCTGTAACAGCACAGTGGAAAGCGAGTTCTTTCCCAGCTTCCTAAAGACCTGGAGGCAAGACAGTTTATGGCTTGTCTCCCATTGAAGGATGGAGACAGTGCTTTGTGCCTTCCACCTCTACAGCAATGGAGGGCGCGGCTGAGAGTAAAGGGGTCTTTCTGCCATTGGTGCTTTCTGACACTCTCCCAACCGTTGCACTTCGTGGTTAGTTAAAAGCCTATTGTCTCTCTCCTCATCAACATGTGGAACCACAATCCTATGGGCCTCATCCCCATTGCTCAAGGGGAAGATGTAGGCATTTCGTCTGAGCCGGGTTGGCAAGGTGGAAACGTGCAGGATGCAGATGTCCCAGATTGGCGAGTGAAGTGCTGAAAAGAAACGGCGTTCAGCCTCCTTTGTATGAGATGTTCCCAGGACGCTGTAAGAGCACTGTGGAAAGGGAGGTTTTTCTCCACTTCCTAAAGAGATGGAAGCAGGCCAAGATGTGGGTTGTCTCCCATTGAGGGGTGGATCCAGAACCAGTGCCTTGTGCCTTCCGCCTCGAGAGCAATGGAGGGCATGGCTGAGAGCAAAGGGGCCTTTCTGACATAGCTGCTTTCCGACATTCTCTCCAGCAGTGCCCAATGGTGGTTGGAAAAAGGCGTGCAGTCTATCGCCTCCTAAGCACGTGGACGCTCAATCACTTGGGACTCAGCCCAGTTGCTTCAGGGGAAGATGTAGGGATTTCGTCTGAGCCAGGTTGGCAAGGTGGAATTGCGGCAGAAGCAGGAGTCCTAAAGCTGCGAGTTAAGGGCTGGGAAGAAATGCCATTTGAGCTGCCTTTGTATGAGAAGTTCCCCGCTCTGCTGTAACAGGACTGTGGAAAGCGAGTTGTTTGTCAGCTTCCTAAAGAGCTGGAGGCAAGACAGTTTATGGCTTGTCTCCCATTGAAGGATGGAGGCAGTTCTTTGTGCCTTCCAGCTCTAGAGCAATGGAGGGCACGGCTGAGAGCAAAGGGCCCTTTCTGACATAGGTGCATTCTGACACTCTCTGACCCAGTGCACAATGGCGGTTTGTAAAAATCCTATTGTCTGCTCGTGCTAAGCATGTGGCAGCACAATCATGTGGGCTTCGCCCCCGTTGCTTAAGGGGAAGATGTAGGCATTTCATCTGAGCCGGGTTGGCAAGGTGGAAATGCGGCAGAATCAGATGTTGCAGATTGGTGAGTTAAGGGCTGAAAAGACACGGTGTTCAGCTGCCTTTGTATGAGACGTTCCCAGGACGCTGTAAGAGCACTGTGGAATTCGAGTGCTTTCCCAGCTTCCTAAAGAGCTGGATGCAGGACAGCTGCTGGCTTGTCTCCAATTGAAGGTTGGAGGCAGTGCTTTGTGCCTTCCACCTCTAGAGCAATGGAGGGCACGGCTGAGAGCAAAGGGCCCTTTCTGACATAGGTGCATTCTGACACTCTCTGACCCAGTGCACAATGGCGGTTTGTAAAAAGCCTATTGTCTGCTCCTGCTAAGCATGCGGAAGCACAGTCATCTGGGCCTCGTCCCCGTTGCTGAAGCGGAAGATGTAGAAATTTCGTCTGAGCCGGGTTGGCAAGGTGGAAATGTGGCAGGAGCAGAAGTTCCAAATCTGCGAGTTAAGCGCTGAAAAGAAATGGCATATCAGCTGCCTTTGTATGAGATGTTGCCGTGACACAGTAAGAGCACTGCTGACAGCAAGTTCTTGCTCAACTTCCTAAAGAGATGGAAGGAAGATGGTCTGTGGCTTGTCGCCCCTTGAGGGGGGGAGCCAGTGCATTGTGCATTCCACGTCTAGAGCAATGAAGGGCACGGCTGAGAGCAAAGGGGTCTTTCTGACATAGCTGCTTTCCGACACTCTCTCCAGCAGTGCGCAATGGTGGTTGGAAAAAGGCGTGCAGTCTATCGCCTCCTAAGCACGTGGACGCTCAATCATTTGGGACTCAGCCCAGTTGCTTCAGGGGAAGATGTAGGCATTTCGTCTGATCCGGGTTGGCCAGGTGGAATTGCGGCAGAAGCAGGAGTCCTAAGCTGCGAGTTAAGGGCTGGGAAGAAATGCCTTTGGAGCTGCCTTTGTATGAGAATTTCCCCGGTCTGCTGTAACAGGACTGTGGAAAGCGAGTTGTTTGTCAGCTTCCTAAAGAGCTGGAGGCAAGACAGTTTATGGCTTGTCTCCAATTGAAGGATGGAGGCAGTGCTTTGTGCCTTCCACCTCTAGAGCAATGGAGGGCACGGCTGAGAGCAAAGGGCCCTTTCTGACAGAGGTGCATTCTGACACTCTCTGACCCAGTGCACAATGGCGGTTTGTAAAAAGCCTATTGTCTGCTCCTGCTAAGCATGCGGAAGCACAATCATGTGGGCTTCGCCCCCGTTGCTTAAGGGGAAGATGTAGGCATTTCATCTGAGCCGGGTTGGCAAGGTGGAACTGTGGCAGAAGCGGAAGTCCTAAGGCGGCCAGTTAAGCACTGGGAAGAAATGGCGTTTGAGCTGCCTCTGAATGAGAGTTTCCTCGTATGCTGTAACAGCACTGTGGAAAGCGAGTTCTTTCTCAGCTTCCTTGAGAGCTGGAGGCAAGACAGTTTATGGCTTGTCTCCCATTGAAGGATGGAGGGAGTGCTTTGTGCCTTCCACCTCTACAGCAATGGAGGGCGCGGCTGAGAGTAAAGGGGTCTTTCTGCCATTGGCGCTTTCTGACACTCTCCCAACCATTGCACTTCGTGGTTAGGTAAAAGCCTATTGTCTCTCTCCTCCTCAGCATGTGCAACCACAATCCTATGGGCCTCATCCCCTTTGCTCAAGGGGAAGTTGTAGGCATTTCGTCTGAGCCGGGTTGGCAAGGTGGAAACGTGCAGGATGCAGATGTCCCAGACTGGCGAGTGAAGTGCTGAAAAGAAACGGCGTTCAGCCTCCTTTGTATGAGATGTTCCCAGGACGCTTTAGGAGCACTGTGGAAAGGGAGTTTTTTCTCCACTTCCTAAAGAGGTGGAAGCAGGCCAAGATGTGGTTTGTCTCCCATTGAGGGGTGGATCCAGAACCAGTGCCTTGTGCCTTCCACCTCGATAGCAATGGAGGGCATGGCTGAGAGCAAAGGGGCCTTTCTGACATAGCTGCTTTCCGACGCTCTCTAAGCAGTGTAAAATGGTGTTTGGAAAATGGCATGCAGTTTATGGCCTCCTAAGCATGTGGATGCTCAATCATTTGGGAATCAGCACAGTCGCTTCAGGGGAAGATTTAGGAATTTCGTCTGAGCCGGGTTGGCAAGGTGGAAATGCGGCAGAAGCAGATGTTGCAGATTGGTGAGTGAAGGGTTGAAAAGACACGGTGTTCAGCTGCCTTTGTATGAGACGTTCCCAGGACGCTGTAAGAGCCCTGTGGAATGCGAGTGCTTTCCCAGCTTCCTAAAGAGCTGGAAGCAGGACAGTTGCTGGCTTGTCTCCAATTGAAGGATGGAGGCAGTGCTTTGTGCCTTCCAAGTCTAGAGCAATGGAGGGCACGGCTGAGAGCAAAGGGCCCTTTCTGACATAGGTGCATTCTGACACTCTCTGACCCAGTGCACAATGGCGGTTTGTAAAATGCCTATTGTCTGCTCCTTCTAATCATGCGGAAGCACAGTCATCTGGGCCTCCTCCCCGTTGCTGAAGGGGAAGATGCAGAAATTTCGTCTGAGCCGGGTTGGCAAGGTGGAAATGTGGCAGGAGCAGAAGTTCCAAATCTGCGAGTTAAGCGCTGAAAAGAAATGGCATATCAGCTGCCTTTGTATGAGATGTTGCCAGGACACAGAAAGAGCACTGTTGACAGCGAGTTCTTGCTCAGCTTCCTAAAGAGATGGAAGGAAGATGGTCTGTGGCTTGTCCCCCCTTGAGGGGGGGAGCCAGTGCATTGTGCATTCCACGTCTAGAGAAATGAAGGGCCCGGCTGAGAGCAAAGGGGTCTTTCTGACATAGCTGCTTTCCGACACTCTCTCCAGCAGTGCGCAGTGGTGATTGGAAAAAGGCGTGCAGTCTATCGCCTCCTAAGCACGTGGACGCTCAATCATTTGGGACTCAGCCCAGTTGCTTCAGGGGAAGATGTAGGCATTTCGTCTGAGCCGGGTTGGCAAGGTGGAATTGCGGCAGAAGCAGGAGTACTACAGCTGCGAGTTAAGGGCTGGGAAGAAATGCCATTTGAGCTGCCTTAGTATGAGAAGTTCCCCGGTCTGCTGTAAGAGGACTGTGGAAAGCGAGTTGTTTGTCAGCTTCCTAAAGAGCTGGAGGCAAGACAGTTTATGGCTTGTCTCCAATTGAAGGATGGAGGCAGTGCTTTGTGCCTTCCACCTCTAGAGCAATGGAGGGCACGGCTGAGAGCAAAGGGCCCTTTCTGACATAGGTGCATTCTGACACTCTCTGACCCAGTGCACAATGGCGGTTTGTAAAAAGCCTATTGTCTGCTCCTGCTAAGCATGTGGAAGCACAATCATGTGGGCTTCGCCCCCGTTGCTTAAGGGGAAGATGTAGGCATTTCGTCTGAGCCGGGTTGGCAAGGTGGAACTGTGGCAGAAGCGGAAGTCCTAAGGCGGCCAGTTAAGCACTGTTAAGAAATGGCCTTTGAGCTGCCTCTGTATGAGAGTTTCCTCGAATGCTGTAACAGCACTGTGGAAAGCGAGTTCTTTCCCAGCTTCCTAAAGACCTGGAGGCAAGACAGTTTATGGCTTGTCTCCCATTGAAGGATGGAGACAGTGCTTTGTGCCTTCCACCTCTACAGCAATGGAGGGCGCGGCTGAGAGTAAAGGGGTCTTTCTGCCATTGGTGCTTTCTGACACTCTCCCAACCGTTGCACTTCGTGGTTAGTTAAAAGCCTATTGTCTCTCTCCTCCTCAACATGTGGAACCACAATCCTATGGGCCTCATCCCCATTGCTCAAGGGGAAGATGTAGGCATTTCGTCTGAGCCGGGTTGGCAAGGTGGAAACGTCCAGGATGCAGATGTCCCAGATTGGCGAGTGAAGTGCTGAAAAGAAATGGCGTTCAGCCTCCTTTGTATGAGATGTTCCCAGGACGCTGTAAGAGCACTGTGGAAAGGGAGGTTTTTCTCCACTTCCTAAAGAGCTGGAAGCAGGCCAAGATGTGTGTTGTCTCCCATTGAGGGGTGGATCCATAACCAGTGCCTTGTGCCTTCCGCCTCGAGAGCAATGGAGGGCATGGCTGAGAGCAAAGGGGCCTTTCTGACATAGCTGCTTTCCGACGCTCTCTAAGCAGTGTAAAATGGTGGTTGGAAAAAGGCATGCAGTTTATCGCCTCCTAAGCATGTGGATGCTCAATCATTTGGGAATCAGCACAGTCGCTTCAGGGGAAGATGTAGGCATTTCGTCTGAGCCGGGTTGGCAAGGTGGAAATGCGGCAGAAGCAGATGTTGCAGATTGGTGAGTTAAGGGCTGAAAAGACACGGTGTTCAGCTGCCTTTGTATGAGACGTTCCCAGGACGCTGTAAGAGCACTGTGGAATGCGAGTGCTTTCCCAGCTTCCTAAAGAGCTGGAAGCAGGCCAGTTGCTGGCTTGTCTCCAATTGAAGGATGGAGGCAGTGCTTTGTGCCTTCCACCTCTAGAGCAATGGAGGGCACGGCTGAGAGCAAAAGGGTCTTTCTGACATAGCTGCTTTCCGACAGTCTCTCCAGCAGTGCACAATGGTGGGTGGAAAAAGGCGTGCAGTCTATCGCCTCCTAAGCACGTGGACGCTCAATCATTTGGGACTCAGCCCAGTTGCTTCAGGGGAAGATGTAGGCATTTCGTCTGAGCCAGGTTGGCAAGGTCGAATTGCGGCAGAAACAGGAGTCCTAAAGCTGCGAGTTAAGGACTGGGAAGAAATGCCATTTGAACTGCCTTTGTATGAGAAGTTCCCCGGTCTTCTGTAACAGGCCTGTGGAAAGCGAGTTGTTTGTCATCTTCCTAAAGAGCTGGAGGCAAGACAGTTTATGGCTTGTCTCCAATTGAAGGATGGAGGCAGTGCTTTGTGCCTTCCAGCTCTAGAGCAATGGAGGGCACGGCTGAGAGCAAAGGGCCCTTTCTGACATAGGTGCATTCTGACACTCTCTGACCCAGTGCACAGTGGCAGATTTTAAAAAGCCTATTGTCTGCTCCTGCTAAGCATGTGGCAGCACAATCATGTGGGCTTCGCCCCCGTTGCTTAAGGGGAAGATGTAGGCATTTCCTCTGAGCCGGATTGGCAAGGTGGAACGGTGGCAGAAGTGGAAGTCCTAAAGCGGCCAGTTAAGCACAGGGAAGAAATGGCGTTTGAGCTGCCTCTGTATTAGAGTTTCCTCGTAGGCTGTAACAGCACTGTGGAAAGCGAGTTCTTTCTCAGATTCCTAAATAGCTGGAGGCAAGACAGTTTATGGCTTGTCTCCAATTGAAGGATGGAGGCAGTGCTTTGTGCCTTTCACCTCTAGAGCAATGAAGGGCACGGCTGAGAGCAAAGGGCCCTTTCTGACATGGTGCTTTCTGACACTCCCCCAACCATTGCTCAAGGGCGGTTGGTTAAAAGCCTATTGTCTCTCTCCTACTAAGCAGGTGAAACCACAATCATTCGGGCCTCGTCCCCATTGCTTAAGCGGAAGTTGTAGGCATTTCATCTGAGCCGGGTTGACAAGGTGGAAATGTGGCACATGCAGATGTTCCAGATCGGCGAGTGAAGTGCTGCAAGAAACGGCGTTCAGTTGCCTTTGTATGAGATGTTCACTGGACGCTCTAAGAGCACTATGGAATGCGAGCTCTTTCTCAGCGTCCTAAAGAGCTGGACACAAGAAGGTGTGTGGTTCGTCTGCCATTGAGGGGTGGAGCCAGAGGCAGTGCATTGTGCCTTCCTCCTCTAGAGCAATTCAGGGCATGGCTGAGATCAAAGGGACCTTTCTGACATAGGTGCTTTCTGACACTCTCTCCACCAGTGCACAATCGTGATTGTAAAAAGCCTGTCTCTCTCCTCTTAAGCATGTGGAAGCACAGTCATATGGGCCTCGTCCCCGTTGCTGAAGGGGAAGATGTAGGCATTTCGCCGCAGCCCGGATGGCAAGGTAGAAATGTGGCAGAAACAGAAGTTCCAAATCGGCAAGTTAAGGGCTGAAAAGAAACGGCGTTTCAGCTGCCTTGGTATGAGATGTTCCCTGGACTCTGTAAGATCACTGTTGAAAGCGAGTTCCTTCTCAGCTTCCTAAAGAGATGGAAGCAAGGTGGTCTGTGGCTTGTCCCCCCTTGAGGGGGCGAGACAGTGCATTGTGCATTCCACGTCTAGAGCAATGGAGGGCACGGCTGAGAGCAAAGGGGTCTTTCTGACATAGCTGCTTTCTGACACTCTCTCCAGCAGTGCACAATGGTGGTTGGAAAAAGGCGTGCAGTCTATCGCCTCCTAAGCACGTGGACGCTCAATCATTTGGGACTCAGCCCAGTTGCTTCAGGGGAAGATGTAGGCATTTCGTCTGAGCCGTGTTGGCAAGGTGCAATTGTGGCAGAAGCAGAAGTTCTAAAGTGGCGAGTTAAGGGCTGGCAAGAAAGGCAGTTTTACCTGCATTTCTATGACAGTTTCCCCAGAGGCGGTTCCTGGGAGTCGAGCAGGTGTTTCCAGAATGCTCAGCAGGTGGTTCCAGTCTTTCAAGGAAGTGGTCTGGGGCGTCCAGCACGTGGTTCTGGCACATCTGAGGGCGGTTCCGGGATGAATGGCAGGTTATTCCGGAGTGTCAGCAAGTGGTTCTGGCATAGCCGGCAGGTGATTTTGGTGTATCCAGCAGATGGTTCCAGCGAGTCGAGCAGGTGGTTCCAGCGTGCTCGTAAGGTGGTTCAGGAATGTCCGAAAGGTGGTTCCGGTTATTCCGGGAGGTGGTTCTGGCGTGTCCGGCACGTTTTTCAGGCACGTCTGAGGGGTGGTTCCAGCATGCACGGCAGGTGATTCTGGAGTGTCCGCCAAGTGGTTCCCGCGTAGCTGGCAGGTGGTTCAGGCGGGTCCCGCAGGTGGTTCTGGGGAGTGGATCAGGTGGTTCTGGCATGCTCGGCAGGTGCTTCTGGCGTCTCCTGCACGTGGTTCTGGTACGTATGAGAGGTGGTTCCGGCACGCCAGGCAGGTGATTTTGGAGTGTCCGGCAAGTGGTTCTGACATAGCCGGCAGCTGATTTTGGCATGTCCGGCAGGTGGCTCCAGCGAGTCGAGCAGGTTGTTCCGGCATGCTCAGCAGGTGGTTCCAGCGGGTCCGGCAGGTGGTTCTGGTCTGTCCAGTAGGTGGTTCTGGCATGTCCGGCATGTGCTTCCGGCACGTCTGAGAGGGGGTTCTGGCATGACCGGCGGGTGATTCAATAGAGTCGGCCACGTGGTTCTGGCCTAGCCGGCAGGTGATTTTGTCATCTTTGGCAGGTGGTTGGTGCGAGTCTAGCAGGAGGTTCCGGCGTGCTCGGCAGGTGCATCCAGTGTCTCTGGCACGTGTTTCTGGCACGTCTGAGAGGTGGTTCTGGCATGCCCGACAGGTGATCCCGGAGTGTCCGGCAAGTGGTTCTGGCATAGCCAGCAGGTGATTTTGGCCTGTCCGGCAGATGATTTTGATGTGTCCGGCAGGTGTTTCAGGTGAGCTGATCATGTGGTTCCGGTGTTCTCGGCAGGTGATTCCGGCGTGTCCGGCCGGTGGTTCCGGTCTGTCCGGTAGTGGGTCCCGTCGTGTGCCGCACATGGTTCTGCTTTGTCTGAGAGGTGGGGCCCGCATGCCCAGCAGGTGATTCCGGACTCTCCGCCACGTGGTTCTGGCACATCTGAGTGGTGGTACTGGCATGCCTGGCAGGTGATCCCGGAGACTCCTCCATGTGGTTCTGGCCTAGACCGCAGGTGATTTTGGCGTGTCCAGCACGTGGATCCGGCATGCTCGTCAGGTGGTTCAGGCAGGTACGGTAGGTGGTTCCGGTATGTCCGAGAGATGGTTCCGGCGTGTCTGGCACGTGGTTCCGGCACGTCTGACAGGTGGTTCAGGCATGTCCGGCAGGTGATTCCGGATTGTCCACCAAGTGGTTCTTGGGTAGCCGGCAGGTGATTCTGGCGTGTCCCACAGGTGGTTCCGACGATTCGAGCAGGTGCTTCCGGCTAGCTCGGCAGGTGCTTCTGGCGCCTCCGACACTTGACTTCGGCACAGTTGAGAGGTGGGTCCGGCATTTCCGGCAGCTGATTCCAGAAAGTCCAGCAAGTGGTTCTGGCACAGCCAGCAGGTGATTTTTGCGTGTCCGGCAGGTGGTTCCGTTGTGTCCGGTAGGTGGTACCGGCATCTCCGGAACATGGTTCTGGCAAGTCTGAGAGGTTGTGTCAGCATGCCCTTCACGTGATTCCGGCTGGTCCGCCAAGTGGTTCTGGTGTAGCAGGCTGGTGATTTTGGCATGTCCGGCAGGTGGGACCGGTGAGTCAAGCAGGTGGTTCCGGCGAGTGTTTCCTGTGTTTCCGGTCTGTCCGGGAGATGGTTCCGGCCTGGCCGGCACGTGCTTCTGGCACTTCTGAGAGGTTGTGCTGGCATGCCCGGCAGGTTATTCTGGAGTGTCCGCCAAGTGGCCCTGGCATAGCCGGCACGTGATTTTGGCGTGTCCGGCAGGCGGTTCTGTGGAGTGGAGCAGGTGGTTCTGTCATACTCTGCAGGTGGTACCGGCGTGTCCGGAACTTGTTTTGGCAAGTCTGAGAGGTGGATCCGGCATGCACGACAGGTGATTCCGGAGTGTCCGGGATGTGGTTCTGGCACCTCTGAGAGGTGGTTCCGGCATGCCCGACAGGTGATTCCGGAGTGTCCGTCGAGTGGTGCTGGCGTACCTGGCAGGTGATTTTGGCGTGTCCGGCAGGTGTTTCTTGCGAGTCGAGCAGGTGGCTCAGGCATGCGCAGCAGGTGCTTCAGTGTGTCCGGCACATGATTCTGGTGTGTCTGAGAGCTGGTTCTGGCATGTCTGGCAGATGATTCCGGAGTGTTCGCCAAGTGGTTCTGGCATAGGCGGCAGGTGATTTTGGCGTGTCAGGTAGGTGGTTCCGGCAAGTCGAGCAGGTGGTTCCGGCGTGCTCGGCAGGTGGTTCAGGCGGGACTGGCAGGTGGTTTTGGTCTGTTGGGGTGTGGTTCCGGCATCTGAGGCACATGGTTCTGCCACGTCTGAGAGGTGGTTCTGGACGGCCCGACAGGTGTTTCCGGAGTGTCCACCAAGTGGTTCTGGTGGAGCTGACAGGTGATGTTGGCGTGACCGGCAGGTGGTTCCAGCAAGCCCGGCAGGTGATTCCGAAGTCTTCACCAACTGGTTGTGGCATAGCCGGCACGTGATTTTGGTGTGTCAGGCAGGTGGCTGTGGCGAGTCGAGCACGTGGTTCCGGCATGCGCGGCAGGTGACTCCGGAGTGTTCGCCAAATGGTTCTGGCGTTGCCGGCAGGTGATTTTGCATGTCCCACGGTGGTTCCGGCGAGTCGAGCCGGTGGTTCCGGCGTGTCCGGAAGGTGGTTCCGGTCTGTCCGGCAGGTGGTTCTGGGGTGTACGGCACGACGTTCTGGCACGTCTGAGAGGTTGTGTCGGCATGCCCTTCATGTGATTCCAGCTTGTCCGCCAAGTGGTTCTGGTGTAGCGGGCAGGTGATTTTGGCATGTCCGGCAGGTGGGACTGGTGAGTCAAGCAGGTGGTTCCTGCGAGTGTTTCCTTGGTTCTGGTCTGTCTGGCAGGTGGTTCCGGTCTGTCCGGGAGATGGTTCCGGCCTGTTCGGCACGTGCTTCTGGCACTTCTGAGAGGTTGTGCTGGCATGCCCGACAAGTGATTCTGGAGTGTCCGCCAAGTGGTTCTGGCGTAGCCAGCAGGTGATTTTGGCGTGTCCGGCTGGTGGTTCTGTGGAGTGGATCAGGAACTTACGGCATTCTCGGCAGGTGCTTCCGCTGTCTCCGGCATGTGGTTGTGGCACCACTGAGAGGTGGTTCCAACATGCCCAACAGGTGATTCTGGAGTGTCCGACAAGTGGCTGTGGCATAGCCGGCAGGTGAGTTTGGCGTGTCTGGCAGGTGGTTCTGGCGAGTCAAGCAGGTGGTCCCGGCGTGTCCGGCAGGTGATTCCGGTTTGTCCTGGAGGTGGTTCCGGAGTATCTGCCAAGTGGTTCTGGCGTAGCCGGCAGGTGATTTTGGCGTGTCCGGCAGGTGGTTCTGGCGAGTCGAGCAGATGGTTCCGGCATGCTCGGCAGGTGGTTCCGGGGTCATTGGCACATGGTTCTGGCATGTGTGAGAGGTAGTTCCAGCATGCGTGGCAGGTGGTTCCGGGGTGTCCTGAAGGTGCTTCTGGTCTGTCCGGGAGCTGGTTCTGGCACGGCCGGCATGTGGTTCTGGCACGTCTGTGAGGTGCTTCAGGCGTGCCCGGCAGGTGATACCTGGGTGTCCGCCAAGTGGTTCTGCCGTCACCGGCAGGTTATTTTGGTGTGTCCAGCAGGTCTTTCCTGCTTTTTGGGCTCGTGGCTCTGGCTTGTAAGACAGATGCTTGTGGCATTTCTGGCCTACGTTCTTTCATACTCCTCAGCTGGTTTCAGTGTTTCTGGCTCCTGTTTGTGGCATATCCAACAGGTGTTTACAATGTGTCTGGCATGTCGTTGTGCTATGTTTGGAATCTGGTTCCGTCATGTCATTGTGTGCGGCTGGCATGTTGAAGAGATGGTTCTGCAGTGTCAGAATGGCTGTTCCACTGTGTCCGGCAGGTGGTAACAGGTGGTTCCGGCATGCAACGTGGGTGCTTCTGGTATGCATGTTGGGTCATACTGGCATGAATGTGTGGCCCTTTGAGAGTGTGCAGAGGGTGTTTTTGGCATGTCTCCTGGTGTTTTCTGGCACATAAGGGGCATGATTCCTTTTTATACGTCAGGTGAGTTTGTTCTCAGCTTCCTAAAGAGATGGAAGGAAGATGGTCTGTGGCTTGTGGCCCCTTGAGGGGTGGAGCCAATGCATTGTGCATTCCAATCTAGAGCAATGGAGGGCATGGCTGAGGGCAAAAGGGTCTTTCTGACATAGCTGCATTCTGACGCTCTCTCCACCAGTGCACAATGGTGTTTGGAAAAAGGCTTACAGTCTATCGCCTCCTGAGCAGGTGGATGCTAAATCATTTGGGACTCAGCCCAGTTGCTTCAGGGGAAGATGTAGGCATTTCGTCTGAGCAAGGTTGGCAAGGTAGAACTGCGGCAGAAGCCGAAGTCCTAAAGCGGCGAGTTAAGCGCTGGGAAGAAATGGCATTTGAGCTGACTTTGTATGAGAGTTTCCTCGTATGCTGTACAGCACTGTGGAAAGCGAGTTCTTTCTCAGCTTCCTAAAGAGCTGGAGGCAAGACAGTTTATGGCTTGTCTCCCATTGAAGGAAAGAGGCAGTGCTTTGTGCCTTCCACCTGCAGAGCAATGGAGGGCATGGCTGAGAGCCCAGGGGGCTTTCTGCCATTGGTGCTTTCTGATACCCTTCAGGGGTGGTGCCAGTGCCTTGTGCCTCCTACCTCTAGAGGAATGGAGGGCAAGACCAAGAGTAAAGGGACTTTCTGAAATTGGTGGTTTCTGACACTGCCCCAACCATTGCTCAAGGACGGTTGGTTAAAAGCCTATTGTCTGTCTCCTCCTCAGCATGTGGAACCACAATCATCCAGGCCTCGTCCCCATTGCTCAAGGGGCAGATGTAGGCATTTCGTCTGAGCTGGGTGGGCAAGGTGGAAATGCAGCAGAAGCAGATGTTGCAGATTGGCGAGTTAAGGGCTGAAAAGACACGGTGTTCAGGTGCCTTTGTATGAGATGTTCCCAGGATGCTGCAAGAGCACTGTGGAATGCGAGTGCTTTCCCAGCTTCCTAAAGAGCTGGAAGGAGGACAGTTTATGGCTTGTCTCCAATTGAAGGATGGAGGCAGTGCTTTGTGCCTTCCACCTCTAGAGCAATGGAGGGCACGGCTGAGAGCAAAGGGCCCTTTCTGACATAGGTGCATTCTGACACTCTCTGACCCAGTGCACAATGGCAGTTTGTAAAAAGCCTATTGTCTGCTCCTGCTAAGCATGTGGAAGCACAATCATCTGGGCCTCGTGCCCGCTGCTGGAGGGGAAGATGTAGGCAATTTGTCTGAGCCTGGTTGGCAAGGTGGAAATCTGGCAGAAGCAGAACTTCCAAATCGGTGAGTTAAGCGCTGAAAAGAAACGGCATATCAGGTGCCTTTGTATGAGATGTTGCCAGGACACAGAAAGAGCACTGTTGAAAGGGAGTTCTTTCTCAGCTATCAGAAGAGATGGAAGGATGATGGTCTGTGGCTTGTCGCCCCTTGAGGGGTGGAGCCAGTGCATTGTGCATTCCACGTCTAGAGCAATGGAGGGCACGGCTGCCTGCAAAGGGGTCTTTCTGACACAGCTGCTTTCTGACACTCTGTCCACCAGTGCACAATTGTGGTTGGAAAAAGGCATACAGTCTATCACCTCCTAAGCATGTGGACGCACAATCATTTGGGACTCAGCCCAGTTGCTTCAGGGGAAGATGTAGTCATTTCCTCTGAGCCGGGTTGGCAAGGTGGAATTGCAGCAGAAGTCCTAAAGCGGCAAGTTAAGCGCTGGGAAGAAATGGCATTTGAACTGCCTTTGTATGAGAGTTTCCTCGTATGCTGTAACAGCACTGTGGAAAGCGAGTTCTTTCTCAGCTTCCTAGAGAGCTGGAAGCAAGACATTTTATGGCTTGTCTCCCACTGAAGGATGGAGGCAGTGCTTTGTGCCTTCCACCTCTAGAGCAATGGAGGGCACGGCTGAGAGCAAAGTGCCCTTTCTGACATAGGTGCATTCTGACACTCTCTGCACCAGTGCACAATGGCGGTTTGTAAAAAGCCTATTGTCTGCTCCTGCTAAGCATGTGGAAGCACAATCATTTGGGGCTCGTTCCTGTTGCCGAAGGGGAAGATATAGGCATTTCGTCTGAGCCGGGTTGGCAAGGTGCAAATTTGGCAGAAGCAGAAATTCCAAATCAGCGAGTTAAGCGCAGAAAACAAACAGCATATCAGCTGCCTTTGTATGAGATGTTGCCAGGACACAGAATGAGCACTGTAGAGAGCGAGTTCTTCCTCAGCTTCCTAAAGAGATGGAAGGAAGATGGTCTGTGTCTTGTCACCCCTTGGGGGTGGAGCACGTGCATTGAGCATTCCACGTCTACAGCAATGGAGGGCACGGCTGAGAGCAAAGGGGTCTTTCTGACATAGCTGCTTTCCGACACTCTCTCCACCAGTGCACAATGGTGGTTGGAAAAGGCGTGCAGTCCATTGCCTGCTAAAAACGTGAACGCTCAATCATTTGGGACTCAGCCCAGTTGCTTCAGGGGAAGGTGTAGGCATTTCGTCTGAGCCGGGTTGGAAAGGTGGAATTGTGGCAGAAGCAGAAGTCTGAAAGCTGCGAGTTAAGGGCTGGGACAAAATGGCGTTTGAGCTGTCTTTGTATGAGAGGTTCCTGGTATGCTGTAACAGGACTGTGGAAAGCGAGTTGTTCGTCAGCTTCCTAAAGAGCTGGAGAGAAGACAGTTTATGGCTTGTCTCCCATTGAAGGATGGATGCAGTGCTTTGTGCCTTCCACCTGCAGAGCAATGGAGGGCACGGCTGAGAGTAAAGTAAATGGGTCTTTCTGCCATTGGTGCTTTCTGACACTCTCCCAACCGTTGCACTTGGTGGTTAGTTAAAAGCCTATTGTCTGTCTCCTCCTCAGCATGTGGAACCACAATCATCCGGGCCTCGTCCCAATTGCTCAAGGGGAAGATGTAGGCATTTCATCTGAGCCGGGTTGGCAAGGTGGAAATGTTCAGGATGCAGATGTTTCAGACCGGCGAGTGAAGTGCTGGAAAGAAACGTCGTTCAGCCTCCTTTGTATGAGATGTTCCCAGGACGCTGTAAGAGCACTGTGGAAAGGGAGTTTTTTCTCAGCTTCCTAAAGAGCTGGAAGCAGGACAAGATGTGGTTTGTCTCCCATTGAGGGGTGGATCCAGAGCCAGTGCCTTGTGCCTTCCACCTCCACAGCAATGGAGAGCACGGCTGAGTGCAAATGGGCCTTTCTGAGATAGCTGCTTTCCGAAACTCTCTCCAGCAGTGCAAAATGGTGGTTGGAGAAAGGTGTGCATTCTATCGCCTCCTAAGCACGTGGACGCTCAATCATATGGGAGTCAGCCCAGTTGCTTCAGCGGAAGATGCAGGCATTTCGTCTGAGCCAGGTTGGCAAGGTGGTGCTGTGTTGCTACAGAAGCAGAAGCCCTAAAGCGGCGAGTTAAGGGCTGGGAATAAATGGCGTTTGATCTGCCTTTGTATGAGAGGTTCCTGGTATGCTGTCACAGGACTGTGGAAAGCGAGTTGTTTGTCAGCTTCCTAAAGAGCTGGAGGGAAGACAGTTTATGGCTTGTCTCCCATTGAAGGACGGAGGCAGTGCTTTGAGCCTTCCACCTGCAGATCAAGGGAGGACACGGCAGAGAGCAAAGGGGACTTTCTGTCATAGGTGCTTTCTGATACCCTTCAGGGGTGGTGCCAGTGCCTTGTACCTCCTGCCTCTAGAGGAATGGAGGGCACGGCCCAGAGTAAAGGGCCTTTCTGACATTGGTGCTTTCTGACACTACGCCAACCACTGCTCATGGGCGGTTGGTTAAAAGCCTATTGTCTGTCTCCTCCTCAGCATGTGGAACCACAATCATCCGGGCCTCGTCCCCATTGCTCAAGGGGAAGATGTAGGCATTTCGTCTCGCCGGGTTGGCAAGGTGGAATTGCGGCAGAAGCAGAAATCCTAAAGCGGCGAGTTAAGCACTGGGAAGAAATTGCGTTTGAGCTGCCTTTGTACCAGTGTTTCCTCATATGCTTTAACAGCACTTTGGAAAGCGAGTTCTTTCTCAGCTTCCTAAAGAGCTGGAAGCAAGACAGTTTATGGCTTGTTTCCCATTGAAGGATTCAGGCAGTCCTTTCTGCCTTCCTGCTCTAGAGCAATGGAGGGCACTGCTGAGAGTAAAGGGGTCTTTCTGCCATTGGTGCTTTCTGACACTCTCCCAACCATTGCACTTCGTGGTTAGTTAAAAGCCTATTGTCTCTCTCCTCCTCAGCATGTGGAACCACAGTCATCCGGGCCTCATCCCCATTGCTCAAGGTGAAGATGTAGGCCTTTCGTCTGAGCCGGGTTGGCAAGGTGGAATTGTGGCAGAAGCAGAAGTTCTAAAGTGGCGAAGTAAGGTCTGGCAAGAAAGGCCGTTTGACCTTCATTTCTATGACAGTTTCCCCGTAGGATTTTCCCGGGAGCCGAGCAGGTGTTTCTGGCATTCTCGTCAGGAGGTTCGGGCATGTACGGCAGGTGGTTCCAGTGTGTCCAGGATGCGGTTCCAGCGTGTCTGGCACGTGGTTCTGGTATGTCTCAGAGGTGGTTCTGGCATGCCCGGCCGGTGATCCCGAAGAGTCCACCAAGTGATTCTGGCGTAATCGGCAGGTGATTTTTGCATGTCCGGCAGATGGTTCTGGCGAGTCGGGCAGGTGGTTCCGGCCTGCTCGGCAGGTGCGTCCGGTGTCATTGGCACGTGGTTCTGGCACGTCTGAGAGGTGGTTCCGGCATGCCCGGCAGGTTATTCCGGAGTGTTCGCCAAGTGTTTCTGGCATAGCCGGCAGGTGATTTTGCATATCCGGCGGTGGTTCCGGCGGGTTGAGCCGGTGGTTCCGGCGTGTCCGGCAGGTGGTTCTGGGGTGTCCGGAACGAGGTTCTGGCACGTCTGAGATATTGTGCCGGCATACCCTTCACGTGATTGCAGCTTGTCCCGCAAGTGGTTCTGGTGTAGCCTGCAGGTGATTTTTGCGTGTCCAGCAGTTGGGACCAGTGAGTCAAGCAGGTGGTTCCGGCGATTGTTTCCTGTGGTTCCGGACTGTCCGGGAGATGGTTCCGGCCTGTCCGGCACGTGCTTCTGGCACTTCTGAGAGGTTGTGCTGGCATGCCGGGCAGGTGATATCTGAGTGTCCGCCAAGTGATTCTGGTGTAGCCGGCAGGTGATTTTGCCATGTCCGGCATGTGGTTCCAGTGAGTCGAGCGTGTGGTTCTGGTGTGCTCGACAGTTGGTGCAGGCAGCTCTGGCAGGTGGTTCCGGTCTGTCCGGCAGGTGGTTCCGGCGTGTCCGGCACGTCGTTCTGTCACGTCTGAGAGGTGGTTCTATCATGCCCGGCAGGTGATTCCAGAGAGTCCACCAAGTGGTTTTGGCGTAGCTGGCAGTTGATTTTGGCACATCCGGCAGGTGGTTCGGGCGAGATGTGCAGGTGGTTCCGACGTGCTCGGCAGGTGCTTCCGGCGTCTCCGGCACGTGTTTCTGGCACATCTGACAGGTGGTTTCGGCATGGCCGAAAGGTGATTCCGGTCTGTCCGGTAGGTGGTTCCGGCGTGTACGGCACATGGTTCTGGTACGTCTCAGAGGTGGTTGCGCTTGCCCAACAGGTGATTCCGGACTGTCCGCCACGTGGTTCTGGCACGTCTGAAAGGTGGTTCCAGCATGCCCAGCAGGTCATCCTGGAGAGTCCTCCAAGTGGTTCTGGCGCAGCCCGCCGGTGATTTTGGCGTGTCCGGCAAGTGGTTCCGTCGTGCTCGGCAGGTGGTTCAGGCGTGGCCGGCACGTGGTTCCAGTCTGTCCAGTACGTGTTTCCAGCTTGTCCGACACGTCGTTCTGGTACGTCTGAGAGGTGGTTCCGCCATGGCTGGCAGGTGATTCTGGACTGTCCCCCAGGTGGTTCTGGCATAGCCAGCAGTTGATATTGGCCTGTCCGGCAGGTGATTCCGGCGAGTCGAGCAGGTGGTTCAGGCGTGTCTGGCAGGTGGTTCTGTTCTGTCCAATAGGTCGTTCCGGCATGTCCGGCATGTGCTTCTGGCACGTGTGAGAGGTGGTTCTGGCATGCCAGGCAGGTGATTCCGGAGTGTCGGGTAAGTGGTTCTGGTGAAGCCAGCAGATCACTTTGGCGTGTCCCTCACGAGTGTCCTGCGAGTCGAGCAGGTGGTTCCGGCATGCTCGGCAGGTGGTTCCAGTCTGTCCAGGACGTGATTCCAGCGTGTCAGGCTCGTGGTTCTGTTACGTCTGAGAGGTGGTTCCTGCATGCCCGGCAGGTGATTCCGGACTGCCCGCCAGGTGGTTCTCGCATAGCCAGCTGTTGATTTTGGCCTGTCTGGCAGGTGGTTCTGGCGAGTCGAACAGGTGACTCCGGCGTACTCGGCAGGTGGTTCCGGCATGTCAGGCAGGTGGTTCCAGTCTGTCCGGTAGGTGTTTCCGGCCTGTCCGGCACGTGCTTCTGGCACGTCTGAGAGGTGGTTCCGGCATGTGCGGCAGGTGATTCCGGAGTGTCCTCCAGGTGGTTCTGGCATACCCCGCCGGTGTTTCTGGTGTGTCCGGCAGGTGGCTCTGGTGAGTCGAGCAGGTGGTTCCGGCGTGCACAGAAGGTGGTTCAGGCAGGTCCGGCAGGTGTTTGCAGTCTGTCCATGACCTGGTTCCGGCATGCCCGGCAGGTGATTCCGGAGTGTCCAACAAGTGGTTGTGGCGTAGCCGGCGTATGATTTTGGACTGTCAGGCAGGTGGTTCCGGCATGTCCAGAAGGTGGTTCCGGCGAGCTCGGCAGGTGCTTCCGGTCTCTCCGGCATGTGGTTGCGGCACGTCTGCGAGATGGTTCCGCCATGCCAGGCAGGTGATTCCGGAGTCTGCAGCATGTGGTTCTGGCACCTCTGAGAGGTGGCTCCGGCATGCCTGGCAGGTGATTCCGGAGTGTCCGCCGAGTGGTTCTGGCGTAGCCTGCAGGTGATTTTGGCGTGTCCGGCAGGTGTTTCTTGCGTGTTGAGCAGGTGGCTCAGGCATGCTCAGCAGGTGCTTCCGGCGTCTCCGGCACTTGGTCCTGGTGTGTCTGAGATCTGGTTCTGGCATGTCCGGCAGATGATTCCGGAGTGTCCACCAAGTGGTTCTGGTATACCCGGCAGGTGATTTTCGCGTGTCAGGTAGGTGGTTCAGGATATTCGAGCAGGTGGTTCAGGCGTGCTCATGAGGTGGTTCAGGCGGGTCTGGCAGGTGGTTTCGGTGTGTTCAGGGTGTGGTTCCGGCATCTCAGTCACATTGTTCTGGCATGTCTGAGAGGTGGTTCCGCCGGCCCTACAGATGTTTCCTCAGTGTCCGCCAAGTGGTTCAGGCGTAGCCGGCAGGTGATTTTGGTGTGTCCAGCAGGTGGTTCTGGCGAGTCGAGCAGGTGGTTCCAGTGTGCTCGGCAGGTGCTTCCGGTGTCATTGGCATGTGGTTCTGGCATGTCTGAGAGGTGGTTCCGGCATGCCCGGCAGGTGATTCCGGAGTGTCCGCCAAGTGGTTCTGGCGTAGCCGGCAGGTGATTTTGCATGTCCGGCGTTGGTACCGGCGAGTCGAGCCAGTGGTTCCGGCGTGTCTGGCAGGTGGTTCTGGTCTGTCCAGCAGGTGGTTGTGGGTTGTCCGGCACGAGGTTCCGGCACGTCTGAGAGGTTTTGTCAGCATGCCCTTCAAGTGATTCCGGCTTGTACGCCAAGTGGTTCTCGTGTAGCGGGCAGGTGATTTTGGCGTGTCCAGCAGGTGTTTTTAGGGAGTGGATCAGGTGGATCCGGCATACTGGGCATGTGGTACCGGCATTTCCGCAACATGGTTCTGACAAGTCTGAGAGGTGGTTCCGGCATGCCCGACAGGTGATTCCGGAGTGTTCGCCAAGTGGTTCTGGCGTAGCCGGCAGGTGATTTTGCATGTCCGGCGGTGGTTCCAGAGAGTTGAGCCAGTGGTTCTGGCGTGTCTGGCAGGTGGTTCCGGTCTGTCCTAGATGTGGCTGCGGAGTGTCTGACGACTGGTTCTGGCGTAGCCGGCAGGTGATTTTGGCGTGTCCAGCAGGTGGTTCTGCGGAGTGGATACGGTGGTTCCGGCATGTCCGGAACATGGTTCTGGCAAGTCTGAGAGGTGGTTCCGGCATGCCCAACAGGTGATACCGGAGTGTCCGGAATGTGGTTCTGGCACCTCTGAGAGGTGGTTCCGGCATGCCCGACAGGTGATTCCGGAGTGTCCGCCGAGTGGTTCTGGCGTACCTGGCAGGTGATTTTGGCGTGTCCGGCAGGTGTTTCTTGCGAGTCGAGCAGGTGGCTCAGGCATGCGCAGCAGGTGCTTCCGGCGTGTCCGGCACGTGATTCTGGTGTGTCTGAGAGCTGGTTCTGGCATGTCCTGCAGATGATTCCTGAGTGTCCACCAAGTGGTTCTGGCATACCCGGCAGGTGATTTTGGCGTGTCACGTAGGTGGTTCCGGCGAGTCGAGGAAGTGGTTCCGGCATGCTCGGCAGGTGGTTCAGGAGGGTCTGGCAGGTGGTTTCGGTCTGTTCGGGGTGTTGTTACGGCATCTCAGGCACATGGTTCTGGCTCGTCTGAGACGTGGTTACAGCCGGCCCGACAGGTGTTTCTGGAGTGTCCGCCAAGTGGTTCTGGCATAGCTGGCAGGTGATGAAGGTGTGACCGGCAGGTGGTTCCAGCCAGCCCGGCAGGTGATTCCGAGGTGTTCACCAACTGGTTGTGGCCTAGCCGGCAGGTGATTTTGGCATGTTTGGCAGGTGGTTCTGGCGAGTCGAGCAGGTGGTTCCAGCGTGTTCAGCAGGTCCTTCGAGTGTCATTGGCATGTGGTTCTGGCATGTTGAGAGGTGGTTCCGGCATGCCCGGCAGGTGATTCCGGAGTGTTCACCAAGTGGTTCTGGCATAGCCAGCAGGTGATTTTGGCGTGTCAGGTAGGTGGTTCCAGCGAGTCGAGCAGGTGGTTCCGGCGTGCTCGGGAGGTGGTTCAGGAGGGTCTGGCAGCTGGTTTCCTCTGTTGGGGTGTGGTTCCGGCATCTCAGGCACATGGTTCTGGCACGTCTGAGAGGTGGTTCCGGCCGGCCCGACAGGTGATTCCGGAGTGTCCGCCAAGTGGTTCTGGCGTAGCTGACAGGTAATGTGGGCGTGACCGGCAGGTGGTTCCAGCCAGCCCGGCAGGTGATTCCGAAGTGTTCACCAACTGGTTGTGGCATAGCCGGCAGGTGATTTTGGCATGTCCGGCAGGTGGTTCTGGCAAGTCGAGCAGGTGGTTCCGGCGTGCTCGGCAGGTGCTTCCGGTGCCATTGACATGTGGTTCTGGCATGTCTGAGAGGTGGTTCCGGCATGCCCGGCATGTGATTCCGGAGTGATCGCCAAGTGGTTCTGGCGTAGCCGGCAGGTGATTTTGCATGTCCGGCGGTGGTTCCGGCGAGTCGAGCCAGTGGTTCCGGCGTGTCCGGCAGGTGGTTCCGGTCTGTCCTGGAGGTGTTTCCGGAGTTTCTGCCGAGTGGTTCTGGCGTAGCCGGCAGGTGATTTTGGCGTGTCCAGCAGGTGGCTCTGGGGAGTGCATCAGGTGGTTCCGGCATACTCGGCAGGTGGTACCGGCGTGTCCGGAACATGGTTCTGGCACGTCTGAGAGGTTGTGTCAGCATGCCCTTCACGTGATTCCGGCTGGTCCGCCAAGTGGTCCTGGCATAGCCGGCACGTGATTTTGGCGTGTCCGGAAGGCTGTTCTGTGGAGTGGAGCAGGTGGTTCTGTCATACTCAGCAGGTGGTACCGGCGTGTCCGGAACATGTTTCTGGCAAGTCTGAGACGTGGTTCCCCCATGCCCGACAGGTGATTCCGGAGTGTCCGGGATGTGGTTCTGGCACCTCTGAGAGGTGGTTCCGGCATGCCCGACAGGTGATTCCGGAGTGTCCGCCGAGTGGTTCTTGCGTACCTCGCAGATGATTTTGGTGTGTCCGGCAGGTGTTTCTTGCGAGTCGAGTAGGTGGCTCAGGCATGCGCAGCAGGTGCTTCCGGCGTGTCCGGCACGTGATTCTGGTGTGTCTGAGAGCTGGGTCTGGCATGTCCGGCAGATGATTCCGGAGTGTCCACCAAGTGGTTCTGGCATACGCGGCAGGTGATTTTGGCGTGTCAAGTAGGTGGTTCCGGCGAGTCGAGGAGGTGGTTCCGGCGTGCTCGGCAGGTGGTTCAGGCGGGTTTGACAGGTGGTTTCGGTCTGTGTGGGAGTGGTTCTGGCCTGCCCGGCATGTGCTTCTTGCACTTTTGAGAGGTTGTGCTGGCATGCCCGGCAGGTAATTCTGGAGTGTCCGCCAAGTGGTTTTGGCGTACCCGGCAGATGATTTTGGCATGTCCGGCAGGTGTTTCTTGCGAGTCAAGCAGGAGGTTCCGTCATGCTCGGCAGGTGGTTCAGGCCGATCTGGCAGGTGGTTTCGGTCTGTTCGGGGTGTGGTTCCGGCATCTCAGGCACATGGTTCTGGCATGTCTGAGAGGTGGTTCCGGCCGGCCCGACACGTGTTTCCGGAGTGTCCGCCAAGTGGTTCTGGCGTAGCTGGCAGGTGATGTTGGCGTGACCGGCAGGTTGTTCCAGCCAGCCCGGCAGGTGATTCCGAATTGTTCACCAACTGATTGTGGCGTAGCCGGCAGGTGATTTTGGCGTGTCCGGCAGGTGGCTGTGGCGAGTCGAGCAGGTGGTTCCGGCGTGCTCGGCAGGTGCTTCTGGTGTCATTGGCATGTGGTTCTGGCATGTCTGAGAGGTGGTTCAGGCATGCCCGGCAGGTGATTCCGGAGTGTTCGCCAAATGGTTCTGGCGTAGCCGGCAGGTGATTTTGCATGTCCCGCGGTGGTTCCGGCGACTTGAACCAGTGGTTCCCGAGTGTCCGGCATGTGGTTCCGGTGTGTCCGGCAGGTGGTTCTGGGGTGTCCGGCATGAGGTTCTGGCACGTCTGAGAGGTTGTGTCGGCATGCACTTCATGTGATTCCCGCTTGTCCGCCAAGTGGTTCTGGTGTAGCGGGCCGGTGATTTTGGCGTGTCCGGCAGGTGGGACCGGTGAGTCAAGCAGGTGGTTCCTGCGAGTGTTTCCAGTGGTTCCGGTCTGTCCGGAAGGTGGTTCTGGTCTGTCCGGCAGGTGGTTCCGGTCTGTCCTAGAGGTGGTTGTGGAGTGTCTGACGAGTGGTTGTGGTGTATCCGGCAGGTGATTTTGCCGTGTCCAGCAGGTGGTTCTGAGGAGTGGATAAGGTGGTTCTGGCATACTCGGCAGGTGGTACCGGCATGTCCGGAACATGGTTCTGGCAAGTCTGAGAGTTGGTTCCGGCAAGCCCGACAGGTGATTCTGGAATGTCCGGGATGTGGTTCTGGCACCTCTGAGAGGTGGTTCCGTCATGCCCGACAGGTGATTCCGGAGTGTCCGCCAAGTGGTTCTGGCATAGTGGCAGGTGATTTTGGCGTGTCCGGCAGGTGGTTCTGTGGAGTGGATCAGGAACTTCCGGAATTCTCCGCAGGTGCTTCCGCCGTCTCCGGCATGTGGTTGTGGCACCTCTGAGAGGTGGTTCCAGCATGCCCGGCAGGTGATTCCAGAGTGTCTGCCGAGTGGTTTGGCGTAGCCGGCAGGTGATTTTGGCGTGTCCGGCTGGTGGTTCTGGCGAGTCAAGCAGGTGGTGCCGGCGTGTCCGGCAGGTGGATCCGGTCTGTCCTGGAGGTGGTTCTGGAGTGTCTGCCGAGTGGTTCTGGCGTAGCCAGCAGGTGTTTCTGGTGTGTCCGGCAGGTGGCTCTGGAGAGTCAAGCAGGTGCTTCCAGCGTGCTCGGCAGGTGCTTCCGGTGCCATTGTCATGTGGTTCTGGCATGTCTGAGAGGTGGTTCCGGCATGCCTGGCAGGTGATTCTGGAGTGATCGCCAAGTGGTTCTGGTGTAGCCGGCAGGTGATTTTGCATGTCTGGCAGTGGTTCCGGCGAGTCGAGCCGGTGGATCCGGCGTGTCCGGCAGGTGATTCCGGTCTCTCCTGGAGGTGTTTCCGGAGCGTCTGCCGAGTGGTTCTGGCGTACCCGGCAGGTGATTTTGGCGTGTCCGGCAGGGGGTTCTGGCGAGTCGAGCAGGTGGTTCCGGCGTGCTCGGCAGGTCCTTCCGGTGTCATTGGCATGTGGTTCTGGCATGTCTGAGAGGTGGTTCCGGCATGCCCGGCAGGTGATTCCGGAGTGTTCGCCAAGTGCTTCTGGCATAGCCGGCAGGTGATTTTGGAGTGTCAGGTAGGTGGTTCCGGCGAGTGGAGCAGGTGGTTCCGGCGTGCTTGGCAGGTGGTTCAGGCGGTCTGGCAGGTGGTTTCGGTCTCTTCGGGGTGTGGTTCCGGCATCTCAGGCACATGGTTCTGGCACGTCTGAGAGGTGGTTCCGGCCGGCCCGGCAGGTGTTTCTGGAGTGTCCGCCAAGTGTTTCTGGCGTAGCTGGCAGGTGATGTTGGCGTGACCGGCAGGTGGTTCCAGCAAGCCCGGCAGGTGATTCCGACGTGTTCACCAACTGGTTGTGGCGTAGCTGGCAGGTGATTTTGGCATGTCCGGCATGTGGTTCTGGGGAGTCGTGCAGGTGGTTCCGGTATGCCCGGCAGGTGATTACGGAGTGTCCACCAAGTGATTCTGGCGTAGCCGGCAGGTTACTTTGGCGTGTCCAGCAGGTGGTTCTTTGGAGTGGATCATGAACTTCAGGCATTTTCGGCAGGTGCTTACGCCATGTCCGGCATGTGTTTGTGGCACCTCTGAGAGGTGGTTCCAGCATGCGCGGCAGGTGATTACGGAGTGTCCGCCAAGTTGTTCTGGCGTAGCTGGCAGGTGATGTTGGTGTGACCGGCAGGTGGTTCCGGAAATCTCAGCAGGCGGTTCAGTGAAGTTTGGTAGGTGTTTGCAGTCTGTCCATGACGTGGTTCTGGCATGCCTGCAAGGTGATTCTGGAGTGTCCACCAAGGGGTTTGGGCTTAGCCGGCCTATGATTTTGGCTTGTCACGCAGGTGGTTCCGTCATGTCCAGCAGGTGGTTCCAGCGAGTTCGGCAGGTGCTTCCGGTCTCTCCGGCACGTGGCTGCGGCACATTTGAGAGATGGTTCCGGCATGCCCAGCAGGTGATCCCGGCGTCTCCGGCAGGTGGTTCTGGCACCTCTGAGAGGTGGTTCTGGCATGCCCGGCAGGTGATTCCGGAGTGTCTGCCGAGTGGTTGTGGCGTAGCCGGCAGGTGATTTTGGCGTGTCCGGCAGGTGGTGCTGGCGAGTCAAGCAGGTGGTGCCGGTGTGTCCGGCAGGTGGTTCCGGTCTGTCCTGGAGGTGGTTACGGAGTGTCTGCTGAGTGGTTCTGGCGTAGCCGGCAGGTGTTTCTGGTGTGTCCGGCAGGTGGCTCTGGTGAGTCGAGCAGGTGGTTCCGGCGTGCTCGGCAGGTGGTTCAGGCAGGTCTGGCAGGTGGTTTCCATTTGTTGGGGTGTGCTTCCGGCATCTCAGGCACATGGTTCTGGCACGTCTGAGAGGTGCTTCCGCCCGGCCCGACAGGTGTTTCCGCAGTGTCCGCCAAGTGGTTCTGGCGTAGCTGACAGGTGATTTTGCATGTCCAGCGGTGGTTCCGGCGAGTCGAGCCGGTGGTTCCGGCGTGTCCGGCAGGTGGTTCCGGTGTGTCCGGCAGGTTGTTCTGGGGTGTCCGGCACGAGGTTCTGGCACATCTGAGAGGTTGTGTCGGCATGCCCTTCACGTGATTCCGGCATGTCCGCCAAGTGGTTCTGGTGTAGCGGGCAGGTGATTTTGGCGTGTCCGGCAGGTTGCTCCGGCGAGTGTTTCCTGTGGTTCCGGTCTGTACGGGAGATGGTTCCGGCCTGGCCCTCACGTGCTTCTGGCACTTCTGAGAGGTTGTGCTCGCATGCCCAGCAGGTGATCCTGGAGTGTCCGCCAAGTGGTTCTGGCATACCCGGCAGGTGATTTTGGCGTGTCCGCCAGGGGGTTCTGGCGAGTCGAGCAGGTCGTTCCGGCATGCTCGGCAGGTCCTTCCAGTGTCATTGGCATGTGGTTCTGGCATGTCTGAGAGGTGGTTCCAGCATGCCCGGCAGGTGATTCCGGAGTGTTCGCCAAGTGGTTCTGGCATAGCCGGCAGGTGATTTTGGCGTGTCAGGTAGGTGGTTCCGGCGAGTCGAGCAGGTGGTCCCGGCGTGCTCGGCAGGTGGTTCAGGCGGGTGTGGCAGATGGTTTCGGTCTGTTCAGGGTTTGGTTCCGGCATCTCAGGCACATGGTTCTGGCACGTCTGAGAGGTGGTTCCGGCCGGGCCGACAGGTGTTTCTGGAGTGTCCGCCAAGTGGTTCTGCCGTAGCTGGCAGGTGATGTTGGGGTGACCGGCAGGTTGTTCCAGCAAGCCCGGCAGGTGATTCCGAATTGTTCACCAACTGGTTGTGGCATAGCCGGCAGGAGATTTTGGCGTGTCCGTCAGGCGGTTCTGTGGAGTGGAGAAGGAACTTCAGGCATTCTCGGCAGGTGCTTCCGCCGTCTCTGGCATGTGTTTGTGGCACCTCTGAGAGGTGGTTCCAGCATGCCCAGCAGGTGATTCCGGAGTGTCCGACAAGTGGTTGTGGCGTAGCCGGCTGGTGATTTTGGCGTGTCCGGCACGTGGTTCTGCCGAGTCAAGCAGGTGGTCCCGGCGTGTCCAGTAGGTGGTTCCTGTATGTCCTGGAGTTGGTTGCGGAGTGCTCCGCAGGTCCTTCTGGTGTCATTGGCATGTGGTTCTGGCATGTCTGAGAGGTGGTTCCAGCGTGTCTGGCATGTGCTTCTGGTAAGTCTCAGAGGTGGTTCCGGCATGCCCGGCCGGTGATCCCGGAGATTCCTCCAAGTGATTCTGTCATAACCAGCAGGTGATTTTGGCATGTTCGGCTGGTGGTTCCAGCCTGGTCGGCAGGTGGTTCAGGCATGTCCGGCATTTGGTTCCGGCACGTCTGAAACATGGTTCCAGCATGCCCACCAGGTGATCCCGGAGAGTCCGACAAGTGGTTCTGGCGTAGCAGGCAGGTGATTTTGGCGTGTCCGGTAGGTGCTTCTGGCGAGTGAAGCTGGTGATTCTGTCATGCTCGGCTGGTGGTTCAGTCGGGTCCGGCAGGTCATTTCTGTCTCTCCGTGAGGTGGTTCTGGCGTGTCTGGTACGTGGTTGCGGCACATCTGAGAGTTGGCTCCGCCATGCCCAGCAGGTGATTGCAGAGAGTCTGCCAAGTGGTACTGGCATGGCCGGCATGTGATTTGGGCGTGTCTGGCAGGTGGTTCTGGGGAGTGGATCAGGTGCTTCCGCTGTACTAGGCATGTGGTTCTGGCCTTTCTGGCACATGATTCTGGCACGTTTGAGACGTTGTGCCGGCATGCCCTTCACGTGATTCCGGCTTGTCCCCCAAGTGGTTCTGGTGTAGCGGGCAGGTGATTTTGGCATGTCTGGCAGTTGTTTCTGTCGAGTCGAGCAGGTGGCTCCAGCATGCTCGGCAGGTGCTTGCGGCGTCTCCGGCACGTGGTTCTGGTGTGTCTGAGAGCTGGTTCCCGCATGTCCGGCAGATGATTCCCGAGTGTAGGCCAAGTGGTTCTGGCATACCCGGCAGGTGATTTTGGCGTGTCAGGTCGGTGGTTCTGGCGAGTCGATCAGGTCATTCCGGCGTGCTCGGCAGGTGGTTCAGGTGGGTCTGGCAGGTGGTTTCCGTCTCTTCGGGGTGTGGTTCCGGCATCTCATGCACATGGTTCTGGCTCGTCTGAGATGTTATTCCGGCCGGCCCGACAGGTGTTTCCGCAGTGTCCGCCAAGCGGTTCTGGCGTAGTTGGCAGATGATTTTGGCGTGTCCGTCAGGCGGGACCGGTGAATCAAGCAGTTGGTTCCGGCGAGTGTTTCCTGTGGTTCCGGTCTGTCCGGGAGATGGTTCCAGCCTGTCCAGCACGTGCTTCTGGCACTTCTGAGAGGTTGTGCTGGCATGCCCGGCAGGTGATACTGGAGTGTCCGCCAAGTGGTTCTGGCATAGCCGGCACGTGATTTTGGCGTGTCCTGCAGGCGGTTCTGTGGAGTGGATCAGGTGGTTCTGGCATACTCGGCAGGTGGTACCGGCGTGTCCGGAACATGTCTCTGGCAAGTCTGAGAGGTGGTTCCGGCGTGACCAACAGGTGATTCCGGAGTGTGCACCACGTGGTTCTGGCCTACCCAGCAGGTGATTTTGGCGTGTCCAGCAGGTGTTTCTTGCGAGTCGAGCAGGTGGCTCAGGCATGCTCAGCAGGTGCTTCCGGCATCTACGGCACGTGGTTCTGGTGTGTCTGAGAGCTGGTTCTGGCATGACCGGCAGATGATTCTGAGTGTCCAACAAGTGGTTCTGGCATAGCCGGCAAGTGATTTTGGCGTGTCAGGCAGGTGGTTCCGGCGAGTCGAGCAGGTGGTTCCGGCGTGCTCGGCCGGTGTTTCAGGCGGGTCTGGCAGGTGGTTTCGGTCTGTTCGGGGTGTGGTTCCGGCATCTCAGGCACATGGTTCTGGCACGTCTGAGAGGTGGTTCCGGCTTGCACAATAGGTGTTTCTGGAGTGTCCGTCAAGTGGTTCTGGTGTAGCTGGCAGGTGATTTTGGTGTGTCCAGCAGGTGTTTCTGGGGAGTGGATCAGGTGGTTTCGGCATACTGGGCATGTGGTACCGGCGTCTCCGCAACATGGTTCTGGCAAGTCTGAGAGGTGGTTCCGGAATGCCCGACAGGTGATTCCGGAGTGTTCGCCAAGTGGTTCTGGCATAGCCGGCAGGTGATTTTGCATGTCTGGCGGTGGTTCCGGAGAGTCGAGCCAGTGGTTCCGGCATGTCCGGCAGGTGGTTCCGGTCTGTCCCAGAGGTGGTTGCGGAGTGTCTGACGAGTGGTTCTGGCGTAGCCGGCAGGTGATTTTGGCGTGTCCAGCAAGTGGTTCTTGGGAGTGGATAAGGTGGTTCCAGCATACTCGGCAGGTGGTACCGGCATGTCCGGAACATGGTTCTGGCAAGTCTGAGAGGTGGTTCCAGGATGCCCGACAGGTGATTCCGGAGTGTCCAGTATGTGGTTCTGGCACCTCTGAGAGGTGGTTCCGGCATGCCCGACAGGTGATTCCGGAGTGTCCGCCGAGTGGTTCTGGCGTACCTGGCAGGTGATTTTGGCGTGTCCGGCAGGTGGCTGTGGCGAGTCGAGCAGGTGGTTCCAGCGTGCTCGGCAGGTGCTTCTGGTGTCATTGGCATGTGGTTCTGGCATGTCTGAGAGGTGTTTCCGGCATGCCCGGCAGGTGATTCTGGAGTGTTCGCCAAATGGTTCTGTCGTAGCCGGCAGGTGATTTTGCATGTCCCACGGTGGTTCCGGCGACTTGAGCCGGTGGTTCCGGCGTGTCCGGCTGGTTGTTCTGGGTGTCCGGCACGAGGTTCTGGCACGTCTGAGAGGTTGTGTCGGCATGCGCTTCACGTGATTCCAGCTTGTCCGCCAAGTGGTTCTGGGGTAGCCGGCACGTGATTTTGGTGTGTCCGTCTGGTGGTTCTGTGGAGTGGATCATGAACTTCAGGCATTCTCGGCAGGTGCTTACGCCGTCTCCGGCATGTGTTTGTGGCACTTCTGAGAGGTGGTTCCTGCATGCCCGGCAGGTGATTCCGGAGTGTCCGCCAAGAGATTCTGGCGTAGCTGGCAGGTGATGTTGGCGTGACTGGCAGGTGGTTCCGGCAAGCTCGACAGATGGTTCAGTCAGGTTCGGTAGGTGTTTGCAGTCTGTCCCTGATGTGGTTGTGGGATGACCGCAAGGTGATTCTGGAGTGTCCACCAAGTGGTTTGGGCGTAGCCGACATACGATTTTGCCCTGTCACGTAGGTGGTTCCGGCATGTCCAGCAGGTGGTTCCGGCGAGTTCGGCAGGTGCTTCCGGTCTCTCTGGCACGTGGTTGTGGCATGTTTGAGAGATGGTTCCGGCATGCCCAGCAGGTGATTCCGGAGTCTCCGGCATGTGGTTTGGCACCTCTGAGAGGTGGTTCCAGCATTCCCGGCTGGTGATTTTGGCGTGTCAGGTAGGTGGTTCCGGCTAGTCGAGCAGGTGGTTCCGGCGTGCTCGGCAGGTGGTTCAGGCGGGACTGGCAGGTGGTTTCGGTCTGTTGGGGTGTGGTTCCGGCAGCTCAGGCACATGGTTCTGGAACATCTGAGAGGTCGTTCCGGCCGGCCCGACATGTGTTTCCAGAGTGTCCGCCAAGTGGTTCTTGCGGAGCTGAGAGGTGATGTGGGCGTGACCGGCAGGTGGTTCCAGCCAGCCCTGCAGGTGATTCCGAAGTTTCCACCAACTGGTTGTGGCGTAGCCGGCAAGTGATTTTGGCATGTCCGGCAGGTGGTTCTGGGGATTCGTGCAGGTGGTTCCGCCCGGCCTGACAGATGTTTCCAGAGTGTCCGCCAATTGGTTCTGGCGTAGCTGGCAGGTGATTTTGGCGGGTCCAGCAGGTATTTCTGGGGAGTGGATCAAGTGGTTCCGGCATACTGGGCATGTGGTACCGGCCTGCCCGCAACATGGTTCTGGCAAGTCTGAGAGGTGGTTCCGGCATGCCCGACAGGTGATTCCGCAGTGTTCGCCAAGTGGTTCCGACGTGTCCGGCAGGTGGTACCGGTGTGTCTGGCAGGTGGTTCTGTGGTGTCCGCCACAAGGCTCTGGCACTTCTGAGAGGTTGTGTTGGCATGCCCTTCACGTGATTCCGGCTTGTCCCCCAAGTGGTTCTGCTGTAGCGGGCAGGTGATATTGGCGTGTCCGGCAGGTGGGACCGGTGAGTCAAGCAGGTTGCTCCGGCGAGTGTTTCCTTTGGTTCCGGTCTGTCCGGGAGATGGTTCCGGCCTGTCCAGCACGTGCTTCTGGCACTTCTCGGAGGCTGTGCTGGCATGCCCGGCAGGTGATTCTGGAGTGTCCGCCAAGTGGTTCTGGCGTAGCCGGCCGGTGATTTTGGAGTGTCCGGCAGGTGGTTCTGTGGAATGGATCAGGAACTTCCGGCATTCTCGGCAGGTGCTTCCGCCGTCTCCGGCATGTGGTTGTGGCACCTCTGAGAGGTGGTTCCAGCATGCCCGGCAGGTGATTCCCGAGTGTCCGACAAGTGGTTGTGGCGTAGCCGGCAGGTGATTTTGGCGTGTCTGGCAGGTGGTTCTGGCGAGTCAAACAGGTGGTCCCGGCGTGTCAGGCAGGTGGTTCCGGTCTATCTTGGAGATGGTTCCGGAGTGTCTGCTGAGTGGTTCTGGCGTAGCCGGCAGGTGATTTTGGCATGCAAAGCAGGTGGTTCTGCAGAGTGTATCAGGTGGTTCCGGCATACTCGGCAGGTGGTACCGGCGTGTCCGGAACATTGTTCTGGCAAGTCTGAGAGGTGGTTCTGGCATGCCCGAAAGGTGATCCTGGAGTGTCCGCCAAGTGGTTCTGGCGTACCCGGCATGTGATTTTGGCGTGTCCGGCAGGGGGTTCTGGCGAGTAGAGCAGGTGGTTCCGGCGTGCTCGGCAGGTCCTTCCGGTGTCATTGGCATGTGGTTCTGGCATGTCTGAGAGGTGGTTCCGGCATGCCCGGCTGGTGATTCCAGAGTGTTCGCCAAGTGGTTCTGGCATAGCCGGCAGGTGATTTTGGCGTGTCAGGTAGGTGGTTCCGGCGAGTCGTGCAGGTGGTTCCGGCGTGCTCGGCAGGTGGTTTAGGCGGGTGTGGCTGGTGGCTTCGGTCTGTTCGGGGTGTGGTTCCGGCATCTCAGGCACATGGTTCTGGCACGTCTGAGAGGTGGTTCCGGCGGGCTCGACAGGTGTTTCTGGAGTGTCCGCCAAGTGGTTCTTGCGGAGCTGACAGGTGATGTGGGCGTGACCAGCAGGTGGTTCCAGCCAGCCTGGCAGGTGATTCCGAAGTGTCCACCAACTGGTTGTGGCGTAGCCGAGAAGTGATTTTCGCATGTCCGGCAGGTGGTTCTGGGGAGTCGTGCAGGTGTTTCCGGCCGGCCCGACAGGTGTTTCCGGAGTGTCCGCCAATTGGTTGTGGCATAGCTGGCAGGTGATTTTGCATGTCCGGCAGTGGTTCCGGCGAGTCGAGCCGGTGGTTCCGGCGTGTCCGGCAGATGGTTCCAGTGTGTCCTGCAGGTGGTTCTGGGGTGTCCAGCACGAGGTTCTGGCACGTCTGAGAGGTTGTGTCAGCATGCCCTTCACGTGATTCTGGCTTGTCCGCCAAGTGGTTCTGGTGTAGCAGGCTGGTGATTTTGGCGTGTCCGGCTGGTGGTTCTGTGGAGTGGATGAGGAACTTCCGGCATTCTCGGCAGGTGCTTCCGGCATCTCCGGCATGTGGTTGTGGCACCTCTGAGAGGTGGTTCCAGCATGCCCGGCAGGTGATTCCGGAGTGTCTGACAAGTGATTGTGGCGTAGCCGGCTGGTGATTTTGGCGTGACCGGCAGGTGGTTCTGTGGAGTGGCACAGGTGGTTCTGGCATGCTCAGCACGTGCTTCCGGCGTCTCCGGTATGTGGTTCTTGCACGTTTGAGAGGTGGTTCCGGCATGACCGGCATGTGATTCTGGAGTATGTGCCAAGTGGTTCTGGCGCAGCCGGCAGTTGATTTTGGCATGTGTGGCAGGTGGTTCTGGGGAGTGGATCAGGTGGTTCCGGCGTGCTCTGCAGGTGGTTCAGGCAGGTCTGGCAGGTGTTTGCAGTCTGTCCATGACGTGGTTCCAGCATGCTCGGAAGGTGATTCTGGAGTGTCCACCAAGTGGTTTTGGCGTAGCCGTCACGTGATTTTGGCGTGTCAGGCAGGTGGTTCCGGCGTGTCCAGCAGGTGGTTCCGGCGAGCTCGGCAGGTGCTTCCGGTCTCTCCGGCACGTGGTTGTGGCACGTCTGAGAGGTGGTTCTGGCATGCCCGGCAGGTGATTCCGGAGTGTCCGACATGTGGTTCTGGCACGTCTGAGAGGTGGTTCCGGCATGCCCTGCAGGTGATTCCATAGTGTCCGCCACGTGGTTCTGGCCTAGCCGGCAGGTGATTTTGGCATCTCCGGCAGGTGGTTTCGGCGAGTCGAGCAGGAGGTTCCGGAGTACTCAGCTGGTGCATCCAGTGTCTCTGGCACGTGGTTCTGGCACGTCTGAGAGGTGGTTCTGGCATGCCCGACAGGTGATTCTGGAGTGTCCGGCAAGTGGTTCTGGCGTAGCTGGCAGGTGATTTTGGCATGTCCGGCAGGTGATTTTGACGTGTCCGGCATGTGTTTCTGGCGAGCTGTTCAGGTGATTCCGGCGTTCTCGGCAGGTGATTCTGGCGTGTCCGGCAGGTGGTTCCGGTCTGTCCGGTAGTGGGTTCCGGCGTGTCCCGCACGTGGTTCTGGTACGTCTGAGAGGTTCTGCTGGCCTGCCCTGCAGGTGATTCTGGAGTGTCCGCCAAGTGGTTCTGGCGTAGCCGGCATATGATTTTGGCCTGTCAGGCAGATGGTTCCGGCATGCCCAGCAGGTGATCCCGGAGAGTCCTCCAAGTGGTTCTGGCGTACCCTGCAGGTGTTTCTGGTGTGTCCGGCAGGTGGCTCTGGTGAGTCGAGCAGGTGCTTCCGGCGTGCTCGGCAGGTGGTTCAGGCAGGTCCGGCAGGTGTTTGCAGTCTGTCCATGACGTGGTCCCGGCATGCCCGCAAGGTGATTCTGGAGTGTCCACCAAGTGGTTTTGGCGTAGCTGGCATATGATTTTGGCCTGTCAGGCAGGTGGTTCTCGCATGTCCAGCAGGTGTTTCCGGCGAGCTCGGCAGGTGCTTCTGGTATCTCCGGCACGTGGTTGTGGCACGTCTGAGAGATGGTTCCGGCATGCCCGGCAGGTGATTCCGGAGTCTCCGGCATGTGGTTCTGGCACCTCTGAGAGGTGGTTCCGGAATGCCTGGCAGGTGATTCCGGAGTGTCTGCCTAGTGGTTCTGGCGTAGCCGGCAGGTGGTTCTGGCATAGCCGGCAGGTGATTTTGGCGTGTCCGACAGGTGTTTCTTGCCAGTCGAGCAGGTGGCTCAGGCATGCTCTGGAGGTGCTTCCGGTGTCTCTGGCACGTGGTTCTGGTGTGTCTGAGAGCTGGTTCTGGTATGTCCGGCAGATGATTCCGGAGTGTCCACCAAGTGGTTCTGGTATAGCTGGCAGGTGATTTTGGTGTGTCCGGCAGGTGGTTCCCTCATGCTCGGCAGGTGGTTCAGGCAGGTCCGGTAGGTGGTTCTGGTCTGTCCAGGAGTTGGTTCCGGCGTGTGCGGCACGTGGTTCCGGCACGTCTGACAGGTGGTTCTGGCATGTCCGGCAGGTGATTCCGGGTTGTCCACCAAGTGGTTCTGATGTAGCAGGCAGGTGATTTTGGTGTGTCCCACAGGCGGTTCCGATGATTCGAGAAGGTGCTGCCGGCTAGCTCGGCAGGTGCTTCTGGCGTCTCCGGCACTTGATTTTGGCAGATTTGAGAGGTGGTTCCGGCATGCCCGGCACGTGATTCCGGAGTCTGCGGCATGTGGTTCTTGCACATCTGAGCGGTGGTTCCGGCATGCCCTGCAGGTGATTCCGGAGTGTCCGTCAAGTGGTTCTGGCATAGCCGGCTGGTGATTTTGGCATTTCCAGCAGGTGGCTCGAATGAGTCGAGCAGGTTGTTCCGGAGTGCTAAGCAGGTATTTCAGGCGGGTCCTCCAGGAGGTTCCGGTCTGTCCATTAGGTGCTTCCGGCGTGTCCCACACGTGCTTCCGGCACGTCTGAGAGGTCGTTCCGGCATGCCCAGCATGTGATTTCATAGATTGCGCCACGTGGTTCTGGCCTAGCCGGCAGGTGATTTTGGCATCTCCGGCAGGTGGTTCCGGCGAGTCGAGCAGGAGGTTCTGGCGTGCTCGGCAGGTGCATCCGGTGTCTCTGGCACGTGGTACTGGCATGGCTGAGAGGTGGTTCCGGCATGCCCTGCATGTGATTCCGGAGTGTTTGCCAAGTGGTTCTGGCGTAGCCGGCAGGTGATTTTGGCGTGACCGGCAGGTGGTTCTGTGGAGTGGCACAGGTGGTTCTGGCATGCTCAGCACGTGCTTCCGGCGTCTCCGGTATGTGGTTCTTGCACGTTTGAGAGGTGGTTCCGGCATGACCGGCATGTGATTCTGGAGTATGTGCCAAGTGGTTCTGGCGCAGCCGGCAGTTGATTTTGGCATGTGTGGCAGGTGGTTCTGGGGAGTGGATCAGGTGGTTCCGGCGTGCTCTGCAGGTGGTTCAGGCAGGTCTGGCAGGTGTTTGCAGTCTGTCCATGACGTGGTTCCAGCATGCTCAGAAGGTGATTCTGGAGTGTCCACCAAGTGGTTTTGGCGTAGCCGTCATGTGATTTTGGCGTGTCAGGCAGGTGGTTCCGGCGAGCTCGGCAGGTGCTTCCGGTCTCTCCGGCACGTGGTTGTGGCACGTCTGAGAGGTGGTTCTGGCATGCCCGGCAGGTGATTCCGGAGTGTCCGACATGTGGTTCTGGCACGTCTGAGAGGTGGTTCCGGCATGCCCTGCAGGTGATTCCATAGTGTCCGCCACGTGGTTCTGGCCTAGCCGGCAGGTGATTTTGGCATCTCCGGCAGGTGGTTTCGGCGAGTCGAGCAGGAGGTTCCGGAGTACTCAGCTGGTGCATCCAGTGTCTCTGGCACGTGGTTCTGGCACGTCTGAGAGGTGGTTCTGGCATGCCCAACAGGTGATTCTGGAGTGTCCGGCAAGTGGTTCTGGCGTAGCTGGCAGGTGATTTTGGCATGTCCAGCAGGTGATTTTGACGTGTCCAGCAGGTGTTTCTGGCGAGCTGTTCAGGTGATTCCGGCGTTCTCGGCAGGTGATTCTGGCGTGTCCGGCAGGTGGTTCCGGTCTGTCCGGTAGTGGGTTCCGGCGTGTCCCACACGTGGTTCTGGTACGTCTGAGAGGTGTTACTGGCATGCACGTCAGGTGATCCCGGAGAGTCCTCCAAGTGGTTCTGGCCTAGCCCGCAGGTGATTCAGGCAGGTCCGGTAGGTGGTTCCGGCATGCTCAGCAGGTGATTCAGGCAGGTCCGGTAGGTGGTTCCGGTCTGTCCGGGAGGTGGTTCCGCCGTGCCCGGCACGTGGTTCCACCACGTCTGACAGGTTTTTCTGACATGTCGTGCAGTTGATTCCGGATTGTCCACCAAGTGTTTCTGGCGTAGCTGGCTGGTGATTTTGGCGTGTCCCACAGGTGGTTCCGACGATTCAAGCAGGTGCTTCCAGCTAGCTTGGCAGGTGCTTCTGGCGTCTCCGGCACTTGATTTTGGCACATTTGAGAGGTGGGTCCGGCATTCCCGGCAGGTGATTCTGGAAAGTCTGGCAAGTGGTTCTGGCATAGCCAGCAGGTGATTTTTGCGTGTCCGGCAGGTGGGTCCTGCGAGTCGAGCAGGTGGTTCCTGCATGCTCGGCAGGTGGTTCCGGCGTGTCCTGCACGTGGTTCTGGCGCGTCTGAGAGGTGGTTCCGGCATGCCGGCAGGTGATTCCGGACTTTCTGCCGAGTGGTTCTGGCGTAGCCGGCAGGTGATTTTGGCGTGTCCAGCAGGTGGTTCTGGGGAGTGGATCAGGTGGTTCCGGCACACTCGGCAGGTGGTACCGGCGTGTCGGGAACATGGTTCTGGCAAGTCTGAGAGGTGCTTCCGGCATGCCCGGCAGGTGATTCCGGAGTGTCTGACAAGTGGTTGTGGCGTAGCCGGCTGGTGATTCTGGCGTGTCCGGCAAGTGGTTCCGGTCTGTCCTGGAGGTGGTTCTGGAGTGTCTGCTGAGTGGTTCTGGCGTAGCCAGCAGGTGATTTTGGCGTGTCCAGCAGGTGGTTCTCTGGAGTGGAGCATGTGGTTCCGGCATACTCGGCAGGTGGTTCCGGCGTGTCCGGCACATGCTTCTGGCATGTCTGAGAGGTGGTTCCGGCATGCCCGGCAGGTGATCCCGGAGAGTCCTCCAAGTGGTTCTGGCATACCCTGCAGGTGTTTCTGGTGTGTCCGGCAGGTGGCTCTGGTGAGTCGAGCAGGTGCTTCCGGCGTGCTCGGCAGGTGGTTCAGGCAGGTCCGGCAGGTGTTTGCAGTCTGTCCATGACGTGGTCCCGGCATGCCCACAAGGTGATTCTGGAGTGTCCACCAAGTGGTTTTGGCGTAGCTGGCATATGATTTTGGCCTGTCAGGCAGGTGGTTCTCGCACGTCCAGCAGGTGTTTCCGGCGAGCTCGGCAGGTGCTTCTGGTATCTCCGGCACGTGGTTGTGGCACGTCTGAGAGATGGTTCCGGCATGCCCGGCAGGTGATTCTGGAGTCTCCGGCATGTGGTTCTGGCACCTCTGAGAGGTGGTTCCGGCATGCCCGGCAGGTGATTCCGGGGTCTCCGTCATGTGGTTCTGGCACCTCTGAGTGGTGGTTCCGGCATGCCTGGCAGGTGATTCCGGAGTGTCTGCCTAGTGGTTCTGGCGTAGCCGGCAGGTGGTTCTGGCATAGCCGGCAGGTGATTTTGGCGTGTCCGACAGGTGTTTCTTGCCAGTCGAGCAGGTGGCTCAGGCATGCTCTGGAGGTGCTTCCGGTGTCTCTGGCACGTGGTTCTGGTGTGTCTGAGAGCTGGTTCTGGTATGTCCGGCAGATGATTCCGGAGTGTCCACCAAGTGGTTCTGGTATAGCTGGCAGGTGATTTTGGTGTGTCCGGCAGGTGGTTCCCTCATGCTCGGCAGGTGGTTCAGGCAGGTCCGGTAGGTGGTTCTGGTCTGTCCAGGAGTTGGTTCCGGCGTGTGCGGCACGTGGTTCCGGCACGTCTGACAGGTGGTTCTGGCATGTCCGGCAGGTGATTCCGGGTTGTCCACCAAGTGGTTCTGATGTAGCAGGCAGGTGATTTTGGTGTGTCCCACAGGCGGTTCCGATGATTCGAGAAGGTGCTGCCGGCTAGCTCGGCAGGTGCTTCTGGCGTCTCCGGCACTTGATTTTGGCAGATTTGAGAGGTGGTTCCGGCATGCCCGGCACGTGATTCCGGAGTCTGCGGCATGTGGTTCTTGCACATCTGAGCGGTGGTTCCGGCATGCCCTGCAGGTGATTCCGGAGTGTCCGTCAAGTGGTTCTGGCATAGCCGGCTGGTGATTTTGGCATTTCCAGCAGGTGGCTCGAATGAGTCGAGCAGGTTGTTCCGGAGTGCTAAGCAGGTATTTCAGGCGGGTCCTCCAGGAGGTTCCGGTCTGTCCATTAGGTGCTTCCGGCGTGTCCCACACGTGCTTCCGGCACGTCTGAGAGGTCGTTCTGGCATGCCCAGCATGTGATTTCATAGATTGCGCCACGTGGTTCTGGCCTAGCCGGCAGGTGATTTTGGCATCTCCGGCAGGTGGTTCCGGCGAGTCGAGCAGGAGGTTCTGGCGTGCTCGGCAGGTGCATCCGGTGTCTCTGGCACGTGGTACTGGCATGGCTGAGAGGTGGTTCCGGCATGCCCTGCATGTGATTCCGGAGTGTCTGCCGAGTGGTTCTGGCGTAGCCGGCAGGTGATTTTGGCGTGACCGGCAGGTGGTTCTGTGGAGTGGCACAGGTGGTTCTGGCATGCTCAGCACGTGCTTCCGGCGTCTCCGGTATGTGGTTCTTGCACGTTTGAGAGGTGGTTCCGGCATGACCGGCATGTGATTCTGGAGTATGTGCCAAGTGGTTCTGGCGCAGCCGGCAGTTGATTTTGGCATGTGTGGCAGGTGGTTCTGGGGAGTGGATCAGGTGGTTCCGGCGTGCTCTGCAGGTGGTTCAGGCAGGTCTGGCAGGTGTTTGCAGTCTGTCCATGACGTGGTTCCAGCATGCTCGGAAGGTGATTCTGGAGTGTCCACCAAGTGGTTTTGGCGTAGCCGTCACGTGATTTTGGCGTGTCAGGCAGGTGGTTCCGGCGTGTCCAGCAGGTGGTTCCGGCGAGCTCGGCAGGTGCTTCCGGTCTCTCCGGCACGTGGTTGTGGCACGTCTGAGAGGTGGTTCTGGCATGCCCGGCAGGTGATTCCGGAGTGTCTGACATGTGGTTCTGGCACGTCTGAGAGGTGGTTCCGGCATGCCCTGCAGGTGATTCCAGTGTCCGCCACGTGGTTCTGGCCTAGCCGGCAGGTGATTTTGGCATCTCCGGCAGGTGGTTTCGGCGAGTCGAGCAGGAGGTTCCGGAGTACTCAGCTGGTGCATCCAGTGTCTCTGGCACGTGGTTCTGGCACGTCTGAGAGGTGGTTCTGGCATGCCCGACAGGTGATTCTGGAGTGTCCGGCAAGTGGTTCTGGCGTAGCTGGCAGGTGATTTTGGCATGTCCAGCAGGTGATTTTGACGTGTCCAGCAGGTGTTTCTGGCGAGCTGTTCAGGTGATTCCGGCGTTCTCGGCAGGTGATTCTGGCGTGTCCAGCACGTGGTTCCGGTCTGTCCGGTAGTGGGTTCCGGCGTGTCCCGCACGTGGTTCTGGTACGTCTGAGAGGTGTTACTGGCATGCACGTCAGGTGATCCCGGAGAGTCCTCCAAGTGGTTCTGGCCTAGCCCGCAGGTGATTTTGGCATGTCCGGCAGGTGGTTCCGGCATGCTCAGCAGGTGATTCAGGCAGGTCCGGTAGGTGGTTCCGGTCTGTCCGGGAGGTGGTTCCGCCGTGCCCGGCACGTGGTTCCACCACGTCTGACAGGTTTTTCTGACATGTCGTGCAGTTGATTCCGGATTGTCCACCAAGTGTTTCTGGCGTAGCTGGCTGGTGATTTTGGCGTGTCCCACAGGTGGTTCCGACGATTCAAGCAGGTGCTTCCAGCTAGCTTGGCAGGTGCTTCTGGCGTCTCCGGCACTTGATTTTGGCACATTTGAGAGGTGGGTCCGGCATTCCCGGCAGGTGATTCTGGAAAGTCTGGCAAGTGGTTCTGGCATAGCCAGCAGGTGATTTTTGCGTGTCCGGCAGGTGGGTCCTGCGAGTCGAGCAGGTGGTTCCTGCATGCTCGGCAGGTGGTTCCGGCGTGTCCTGCACGTGGTTCTGGCGCGTCTGAGAGGTGGTTCCGGCATGCCGGCAGGTGATTCCGGACTTTCTGCCGAGTGGTTCTGGCGTAGCCGGCAGGTGATTTTGGCGTGTCCAGCAGGTGGTTCTGGGGAGTGGATCAGGTGGTTCCGGCACACTCGGCAGGTGGTACCGGCGTGTCGGGAACATGGTTCTGGCAAGTCTGAGAGGTGCTTCCGGCATGCCCGGCAGGTGATTCCGGAGTGTCTGACAAGTGGTTGTGGCGTAGCCGGCTGGTGATTCTGGCGTGTCCGGCAAGTGGTTCCGGTCTGTCCTGGAGGTGGTTCTGGAGTGTCTGCTGAGTGGTTCTGGCGTAGCCAGCAGGTGATTTTGGCGTGTCCAGCAGGTGGTTCTCTGGAGTGGAGCATGTGGTTCCGGCATACTCGGCAGGTGGTTCCGGCGTGTCCGGCACATGCTTCTGGCATGTCTGAGAGGTGGTTCCGGCATGCCCGGCAGGTGATCCCGGAGAGTCCTCCAAGTGGTTCTGGCATACCCTGCAGGTGTTTCTGGTGTGTCCGGCAGGTGGCTCTGGTGAGTCGAGCAGGTGCTTCCGGCGTGCTCGGCAGGTGGTTCAGGCAGGTCCGGCAGGTGTTTGCAGTCTGTCCATGACGTGGTCCCGGCATGCCCGCAAGGTGATTCTGGAGTGTCCACCAAGTGGTTTTGGCGTAGCTGGCATATGATTTTGGCCTGTCAGGCAGGTGGTTCTCGCACGTCCAGCAGGTGTTTCCGGCGAGCTCGGCAGGTGCTTCTGGTATCTCCGGCACGTGGTTGTGGCACGTCTGAGAGATGGTTCCGGCATGCCCGGCAGGTGATTCTGGAGTCTCCGGCATGTGGTTCTGGCACCTCTGAGAGGTGGTTCCGGCATGCCCGGCAGGTGATTCCGGGGTCTCCGGCATGTGGTTCTGGCACCTCTGAGTGGTGGTTCCGGCATGCCTGGCAGGTGATTCCGGAGTGTCTGCCTAGTGGTTCTGGCGTAGCCGGCAGGTGGTTCTGGCATAGCCGGCAGGTGATTTTGGCGTGTCCGACAGGTGTTTCTTGCCAGTCGAGCAGGTGGCTCAGGCATGCTCTGGAGGTGCTTCCGGTGTCTCTGGCACGTGGTTCTGGTGTGTCTGAGAGCTGGTTCTGGTATGTCCGGCAGATGATTCCGGAGTGTCCACCAAGTGGTTCTGGTATAGCTGGCAGGTGATTTTGGTGTGTCCGGCAGGTGGTTCCCTCATGCTCGGCAGGTGGTTCAGGCAGGTCCGGTAGGTGGTTCTGGTCTGTCCAGGAGTTGGTTCCGGCGTGTGCGGCACGTGGTTCCGGCACGTCTGACAGGTGGTTCTGGCATGTCCGGCAGGTGATTCCGGGTTGTCCACCAAGTGGTTCTGATGTAGCAGGCAGGTGATTTTGGTGTGTCCCACAGGCGGTTCCGATGATTCGAGAAGGTGCTGCCGGCTAGCTCGGCAGGTGCTTCTGGCGTCTCCGGCACTTGATTTTGGCAGATTTGAGAGGTGGTTCCGGCATGCCCGGCACGTGATTCCGGAGTCTGCGGCATGTGGTTCTTGCACATCTGAGCGGTGGTTCCGGCATGCCCTGCAGGTGATTCCGGAGTGTCCGTCAAGTGGTTCTGGCATAGCCGGCTGGTGATTTTGGCATTTCCAGCAGGTGGCTCGAATGAGTCGAGCAGGTTGTTCCGGAGTGCTAAGCAGGTATTTCAGGCGGGTCCTCCAGGAGGTTCCGGTCTGTCCATTAGGTGCTTCCGGCGTGTCCCACACGTGCTTCCGGCACGTCTGAGAGGTCGTTCTGGCATGCCCAGCATGTGATTTCATAGATTGCGCCACGTGGTTCTGGCCTAGCCGGCAGGTGATTTTGGCATCTCCGGCAGGTGGTTCCGGCGAGTCGAGCAGGAGGTTCTGGCGTGCTCGGCAGGTGCATCCGGTGTCTCTGGCACGTGGTACTGGCATGGCTGAGAGGTGGTTCCGGCATGCCCTGCATGTGATTCCGGAGTGTCTGCCGAGTGGTTCTGGCGTAGCCGGCAGGTGATTTTGGCGTGACCGGCAGGTGGTTCTGTGGAGTGGCACAGGTGGTTCTGGCATGCTCAGCACGTGCTTCCGGCGTCTCCGGTATGTGGTTCTTGCACGTTTGAGAGGTGGTTCCGGCATGACCGGCATGTGATTCTGGAGTATGTGCCAAGTGGTTCTGGCGCAGCCGGCAGTTGATTTTGGCATGTGTGGCAGGTGGTTCTGGGGAGTGGATCAGGTGGTTCCGGCGTGCTCTGCAGGTGGTTCAGGCAGGTCTGGCAGGTGTTTGCAGTCTGTCCATGACGTGGTTCCAGCATGCTCGGAAGGTGATTCTGGAGTGCCCACCAAGTGGTTTTGGCGTAGCCGTCACGTGATTTTGGCGTGTCAGGCAGGTGGTTCCGGCGTGTCCAGCAGGTGGTTCCGGCGAGCTCGGCAGGTGCTTCCGGTCTCTCCGGCACGTGGTTGTGGCACGTCTGAGAGGTGGTTCTGGCATGCCCGGCAGGTGATTCCGGAGTGTCTGACATGTGGTTCTGGCACGTCTGAGAGGTGGTTCCGGCATGCCCTGCAGGTGATTCCAGTGTCCGCCACGTGGTTCTGGCCTAGCCGGCAGGTGATTTTGGCATCTCCGGCAGGTGGTTTCGGCGAGTCGAGCAGGAGGTTCCGGAGTACTCAGCTGGTGCATCCAGTGTCTCTGGCACGTGGTTCTGGCACGTCTGAGAGGTGGTTCTGGCATGCCCGACAGGTGATTCTGGAGTGTCCGGCAAGTGGTTCTGGCGTAGCTGGCAGGTGATTTTGGCATGTCCGGCAGGTGATTTTGACGTGTCCGGCAGGTGTTTCTGGCGAGCTGTTCAGGTGATTCCGGCGTTCTCGGCAGGTGATTCTGGCGTGTCCAGCACGTGGTTCCGGTCTGTCCGGTAGTGGGTTCCGGCGTGTCCCGCACGTGGTTCTGGTACGTCTGAGAGGTGTTACTGGCATGCACGTCAGGTGATCCCGGAGAGTCCTCCAAGTGGTTCTGGCCTAGCCCGCAGGTGATTTTGGCATGTCCGGCAGGTGGTTCCGGCATGCTCAGCAGGTGATTCAGGCAGGTCCGGTAGGTGGTTCCGGTCTGTCCGGGAGGTGGTTCCGCCGTGCCCGGCACGTGGTTCCACCACGTCTGACAGGTTTTTCTGACATGTCGTGCAGTTGATTCCGGATTGTCCACCAAGTGTTTCTGGCGTAGCTGGCTGGTGATTTTGGCGTGTCCCACAGGTGGTTCCGACGATTCAAGCAGGTGCTTCCAGCTAGCTTGGCAGGTGCTTCTGGCGTCTCCGGCACTTGATTTTGGCACATTTGAGAGGTGGGTCCGGCATTCCCGGCAGGTGATTCTGGAAAGTCTGGCAAGTGGTTCTGGCATAGCCAGCAGGTGATTTTTGCGTGTCCGGCAGGTGGGTCCTGCGAGTCGAGCAGGTGGTTCCTGCATGCTCGGCAGGTGGTTCCGGCGTGTCCTGCACGTGGTTCTGGCGCGTCTGAGAGGTGGTTCCGGCATGCCGGCAGGTGATTCCGGACTTTCTGCCGAGTGGTTCTGGCGTAGCCGGCAGGTGATTTTGGCGTGTCCAGCAGGTGGTTCTGGGGAGTGGATCAGGTGGTTCCGGCACACTCGGCAGGTGGTACCGGCGTGTCGGGAACATGGTTCTGGCAAGTCTGAGAGGTGCTTCCGGCATGCCCGGCAGGTGATTCCGGAGTGTCTGACAAGTGGTTGTGGCGTAGCCGGCTGGTGATTCTGGCGTGTCCGGCAAGTGGTTCCGGTCTGTCCTGGAGGTGGTTCTGGAGTGTCTGCTGAGTGGTTCTGGCGTAGCCAGCAGGTGATTTTGGCGTGTCCAGCAGGTGGTTCTCTGGAGTGGAGCATGTGGTTCCGGCATACTCGGCAGGTGGTTCCGGCGTGTCCGGCACATGCTTCTGGCATGTCTGAGAGGTGGTTCCGGCATGCCCGGCAGGTGATCCCGGAGAGTCCTCCAAGTGGTTCTGGCATACCCTGCAGGTGTTTCTGGTGTGTCCGGCAGGTGGCTCTGGTGAGTCGAGCAGGTGCTTCCGGCGTGCTCGGCAGGTGGTTCAGGCAGGTCCGGCAGGTGTTTGCAGTCTGTCCATGACGTGGTCCCGGCATGCCCGCAAGGTGATTCTGGAGTGTCCACCAAGTGGTTTTGGCGTAGCTGGCATATGATTTTGGCCTGTCAGGCAGGTGGTTCTCGCACGTCCAGCAGGTGTTTCCGGCGAGCTCGGCAGGTGCTTCTGGTATCTCCGGCACGTGGTTGTGGCACGTCTGAGAGATGGTTCCGGCATGCCCGGCAGGTGATTCTGGAGTCTCCGGCATGTGGTTCTGGCACCTCTGAGAGGTGGTTCCGGCATGCCCGGCAGGTGATTCCGGGGTCTCCGGCATGTGGTTCTGGCACCTCTGAGTGGTGGTTCCGGCATGCCTGGCAGGTGATTCCGGAGTGTCTGCCTAGTGGTTCTGGCGTAGCCGGCAGGTGGTTCTGGCATAGCCGGCAGGTGATTTTGGCGTGTCCGACAGGTGTTTCTTGCCAGTCGAGCAGGTGGCTCAGGCATGCTCTGGAGGTGCTTCCGGCGTCTCTGGCACGTGGTTCTGGTGTGTCTGAGAGCTGGTTCTGGTATGTCCGGCAGATGATTCCGGAGTGTCCACCAAGTGGTTCTGGTATAGCTGGCAGGTGATTTTGGTGTGTCCGGCAGGTGGTTCCCTCATGCTCGGCAGGTGGTTCAGGCAGGTCCGGTAGGTGGTTCTGGTCTGTCCAGGAGTTGGTTCCGGCGTGTGCGGCACGTGGTTCCGGCACGTCTGACAGGTGGTTCTGGCATGTCCGGCAGGTGATTCCGGGTTGTCCACCAAGTGGTTCTGATGTAGCAGGCAGGTGATTTTGGTGTGTCCCACAGGTGGTTCCGATGATTCGAGAAGGTGCTGCCGGCTAGCTCGGCAGGTGCTTCTGGCGTCTCCGGCACTTGATTTTGGCAGATTTGAGAGGTGGTTCCGGCATGCCCGGCACGTGATTCCGGAGTCTGCGGCATGTGGTTCTTGCACATCTGAGCGGTGGTTCCGGCATGCCCTGCAGGTGATTCCGGAGTGTCCGTCAAGTGGTTCTGGCATAGCCGGCTGGTGATTTTGGCATTTCCAGCAGGTGGCTCGAATGAGTCGAGCAGGTTGTTCCGGAGTGCTAAGCAGGTATTTCAGGCGGGTCCTCCAGGAGGTTCCGGTCTGTCCATTAGGTGCTTCCGGCGTGTCCCACACGTGCTTCCGGCACGTCTGAGAGGTCGTTCTGGCATGCCCAGCATGTGATTTCATAGATTGCGCCACGTGGTTCTGGCCTAGCCGGCAGGTGATTTTGGCATCTCCGGCAGGTGGTTCCGGCGAGTCGAGCAGGAGGTTCTGGCGTGCTCGGCAGGTGCATCCGGTGTCTCTGGCACGTGGTACTGGCATGGCTGAGAGGTGGTTCCGGCATGCCCTGCATGTGATTCCGGAGTGTCTGCCAAGTGGTTCTGGCGTAGCCGGCAGGTGATTTTGGCGTGACCGGCAGGTGGTTCTGTGGAGTGGCACAGGTGGTTCTGGCATGCTCAGCACGTGCTTCCGGCGTCTCCGGTATGTGGTTCTTGCACGTTTGAGAGGTGGTTCCGGCATGACCGGCATGTGATTCTGGAGTATGTGCCAAGTGGTTCTGGCGCAGCCGGCAGTTGATTTTGGCATGTGTGGCAGGTGGTTCTGGGGAGTGGATCAGGTGGTTCCGGCGTGCTCTGCAGGTGGTTCAGGCAGGTCTGGCAGGTGTTTGCAGTCTGTCCATGACGTGGTTCCAGCATGCTCGGAAGGTGATTCTGGAGTGTCCACCAAGTGGTTTTGGCGTAGCCGTCACGTGATTTTGGCGTGTCAGGCAGGTGGTTCCGGCGTGTCCAGCAGGTGGTTCCGGCGAGCTCGGCAGGTGCTTCCGGTCTCTCCGGCACGTGGTTGTGGCACGTCTGAGAGGTGGTTCTGGCATGCCCGGCAGGTGATTCCGGAGTGTCCGACATGTGGTTCTGGCACGTCTGAGAGGTGGTTCCGGCATGCCCTGCAGGTGATTCCATAGTGTCCGCCACGTGGTTCTGGCCTAGCCGGCAGGTGATTTTGGCATCTCCGGCAGGTGGTTTCGGCGAGTCGAGCAGGAGGTTCCGGAGTACTCAGCTGGTGCATCCAGTGTCTCTGGCACGTGGTTCTGGCACGTCTGAGAGGTGGTTCTGGCATGCCCGACAGGTGATTCTGGAGTGTCCGGCAAGTGGTTCTGGCGTAGCTGGCAGGTGATTTTGGCATGTCCGGCAGGTGATTTTGACGTGTCCGGCAGGTGTTTCTGGCGAGCTGTTCAGGTGATTCCGGCGTTCTCGGCAGGTGATTCTGGCGTGTCCGGCAGGTGGTTCCGGTCTGTCCGGTAGTGGGTTCCGGCGTGTCCCGCACGTGGTTCTGGTACGTCTGAGAGGTGTTACTGGCATGCACGTCAGGTGATCCCGGAGAGTCCTCCAAGTGGTTCTGGCCTAGCCCGCAGGTGATTTTGGCATGTCCGGCAGGTGGTTCCGGCATGCTCAGCAGGTGATTCAGGCAGGTCCGGTAGGTGGTTCCGGTCTGTCCGGGAGGTGGTTCCGCCGTGCCCGGCACGTGGTTCCACCACGTCTGACAGGTTTTTCTGACATGTCCTGCAGTTGATTCCGGATTGTCCACCAAGTGTTTCTGGCGTAGCTGGCTGGTGATTTTGGCGTGTCCCACAGGTGGTTCCGACGATTCAAGCAGGTGCTTCCAGCTAGCTTGGCAGGTGCTTCTGGCGTCTCCGGCACTTGATTTTGGCACATTTGAGAGGTGGGTCCGGCATTCCCGGCAGGTGATTCTGGAAAGTCTGGCAAGTGGTTCTGGCATAGCCAGCAGGTGATTTTTGCGTGTCCGGCAGGTGGGTCCTGCGAGTCGAGCAGGTGGTTCCTGCATGCTCGGCAGGTGGTTCCGGCGTGTCCTGCACGTGGTTCTGGCACGTCTGAGAGGTGGTTCCGGCATGCCGGCAGGTGATTCCGGACTTTCTGCCGAGTGGTTCTGGCGTAGCCGGCAGGTGATTTTGGCGTGTCCAGCAGGTGGTTCTGGGGAGTGGATCAGGTGGTTCCGGCACACTCGGCAGGTGGTACCGGCGTGTCCGGAACATGGTTCTGGCAAGTCTGAGAGGTGCTTCCGGCATGCCCGACAGGTGATTCCGGAGAGTCCGCCAAGTGGTTCTGGCGTAGCCGGCTGGTGATTCTGGCGTGTCCGGCAAGTGGTTCCGGTCTGTCCTGGAGGTGGTTCTGGAGTGTCTGCTGAGTGGTTCTGGCGTAGCCAGCAGGTGATTTTGGCGTGTCCAGCAGGTGGTTCTCTGGAGTGGAGCATGTGGTTCCGGCATACTCGGCAGGTGGTTCCGGCGTGTCCGGCACATGCTTCTGGCATGTCTGAGAGGTGGTTCCGGCATGCCCGGCAGGTGATCCCGGAGAGTCCTCCAAGTGGTTCTGGCATACCCTGCAGGTGTTTCTGGTGTGTCCGGCAGGTGGCTCTGGTGAGTCGAGCAGGTGCTTCCGGCGTGCTCGGCAGGTGGTTCAGGCAGGTCCGGCAGGTGTTTGCAGTCTGTCCATGACGTGGTCCCGGCATGCCCGCAAGGTGATTCTGGAGTGTCCACCAAGTGGTTTTGGCGTAGCTGGCATATGATTTTGGCCTGTCAGGCAGGTGGTTCTCGCACGTCCAGCAGGTGTTTCCGGCGAGCTCGGCAGGTGCTTCTGGTATCTCCGGCACGTGGTTGTGGCACGTCTGAGAGATGGTTCCGGCATGCCCGGCAGGTGATTCTGGAGTCTCCGGCATGTGGTTCTGGCACCTCTGAGAGGTGGTTCCGGCATGCCCGGCAGGTGATTCCGGGGTCTCCGGCATGTGGTTCTGGCACCTCTGAGTGGTGGTTCCGGCATGCCTGGCAGGTGATTCCGGAGTGTCTGCCTAGTGGTTCTGGCGTAGCCGGCAGGTGGTTCTGGCATAGCCGGCAGGTGATTTTGGCGTGTCCGACAGGTGTTTCTTGCGAGTCGAGCAGGTGGCTCAGGCATGCGCAGCAGGTGCTTCCGGCGTCTCTGGCACGTGGTTCTGGTGTGTCTGAGAGCTGGTTCTGGTATGTCCGGCAGATGATTCCGGAGTGTCCACCAAGTGGTTCTGGTATACCTGGCAGGTGATTTTGGCGTGTCCGGCAGGTGGTTCCCTCATGCTCGGCAGGTGGTTCAGGCAGGTCCGGTAGGTGGTTCTGGTCTGTCCAGGAGTTGGTTCCGGCGTGTGCGGCACGTGGTTCCGGCACGTCTGACAGGTGGTTCTGGCATGTCCGGCAGGTGATTCCGGGTTGTCCACCAAGTGGTTCTGATGTAGCAGGCAGGTGATTTTGGTGTGTCCCACAGGTGGTTCCGATGATTCGAGAAGGTGCTGCCGGCTAGCTCGGCAGGTGCTTCTGGCGTCTCCGGCACTTGATTTTGGCAGATTTGAGAGGTGGTTCCGGCATGCCCGGCACGTGATTCCGGAGTCTGCGGCATGTGGTTCTTGCACATCTGAGCGGTGGTTCCGGCATGCCCTGCAGGTGATTCCGGAGTGTCCGTCAAGTGGTTCTGGCATAGCCGGCTGGTGATTTTGGCATTTCCAGCAGGTGGCTCGAATGAGTCGAGCAGGTTGTTCCGGAGTGCTAAGCAGGTCTTTCAGGCGGGTCCTCCAGGAGGTTCCGGTCTGTCCATTAGGTGCTTCCGGCGTGTCCCACACGTGCTTCCGGCACGTCTGAGAGGTCGTTCCGGCATGCCCAGCATGTGATTTCATAGATTGCGCCACGTGGTTCTGGCCTAGCCGGCAGGTGATTTTGGCATCTCCGGCAGGTGGTTCCGGCGAGGCGAGCAGGAGGTTCTGGCGTGCTCGGCAGGTGCATCCGGTGTCTCTGGCACGTGGTACTGGCATGGCTGAGAGGTGGTTCCGGCATGCCCTGCATGTGATTCCGGAGTGTTTGCCAAGTGGTTCTGGCGTAGCCGGCAGGTGATTTTGGCGTGACCGGCAGGTGGTTCTGTGGAGTGGCACAGGTGGTTCTGGCATGCTCAGCACGTGCTTCCGGCGTCTCCGGTATGTGGTTCTTGCACGTTTGAGAGGTGGTTCCGGCATGACCGGCATGTGATTCTGGAGTATGTGCCAAGTGGTTCTGGCGCAGCCGGCAGTTGATTTTGGCATGTGTGGCAGGTGGTTCTGGGGAGTGGATCAGGTGGTTCCGGCGTGCTCTGCAGGTGGTTCAGGCAGGTCTGGCAGGTGTTTGCAGTCTGTCCATGACGTGGTTCCAGCATGCTCGGAAGGTGATTCTGGAGTGTCCACCAAGTGGTTTTGGCGTAGCCGTCACGTGATTTTGGCGTGTCAGGCAGGTGGTTCCGGCGTGTCCAGCAGGTGGTTCCGGCGAGCTCGGCAGGTGCTTCCGGTCTCTCCGGCACGTGGTTGTGGCACGTCTGAGAGGTGGTTCTGGCATGCCCGGCAGGTGATTCCGGAGTGTCCGACATGTGGTTCTGGCACGTCTGAGAGGTGGTTCCGGCATGCCCTGCAGGTGATTCCATAGTGTCCGCCACGTGGTTCTGGCCTAGCCGGCAGGTGATTTTGGCATCTCCGGCAGGTGGTTTCGGCGAGTCGAGCAGGAGGTTCCGGAGTACTCAGCTGGTGCATCCAGTGTCTCTGGCACGTGGTTCTGGCACGTCTGAGAGGTGGTTCTGGCATGCCCGACAGGTGATTCTGGAGTGTCCGGCAAGTGGTTCTGGCGTAGCTGGCAGGTGATTTTGGCATGTCCGGCAGGTGATTTTGACGTGTCCGGCAGGTGTTTCTGGCGAGCTGTTCAGGTGATTCCGGCGTTCTCGGCAGGTGATTCTGGCGTGTCCGGCAGGTGGTTCCGGTCTGTCCGGTAGTGGGTTCCGGCGTGTCCCGCACGTGGTTCTGGTACGTCTGAGAGGTGTTACTGGCATGCACGTCAGGTGATCCCGGAGAGTCCTCCAAGTGGTTCTGGCCTAGCCCGCAGGTGATTTTGGCATGTCCGGCAGGTGGTTCCGGCATGCTCAGCAGGTGATTCAGGCAGGTCCGGTAGGTGGTTCCGGTCTGTCCGGGAGGTGGTTCCGCCGTGCCCGGCACGTGGTTCCACCACGTCTGACAGGTTTTTCTGACATGTCCTGCAGTTGATTCCGGATTGTCCACCAAGTGTTTCTGGCGTAGCTGGCTGGTGATTTTGGCGTGTCCCACAGGTGGTTCCGACGATTCAAGCAGGTGCTTCCAGCTAGCTTGGCAGGTGCTTCTGGCGTCTCCGGCACTTGATTTTGGCACATTTGAGAGGTGGGTCCGGCATTCCCGGCAGGTGATTCTGGAAAGTCTGGCAAGTGGTTCTGGCATAGCCAGCAGGTGATTTTTGCGTGTCCGGCAGGTGGGTCCTGCGAGTCGAGCAGGTGGTTCCTGCATGCTCGGCAGGTGGTTCCGGCGTGTCCTGCACGTGGTTCTGGCACGTCTGAGAGGTGGTTCCGGCATGCCGGCAGGTGATTCCGGACTTTCTGCCGAGTGGTTCTGGCGTAGCCGGCAGGTGATTTTGGCGTGTCCAGCAGGTGGTTCTGGGGAGTGGATCAGGTGGTTCCGGCACACTCGGCAGGTGGTACCGGCGTGTCCGGAACATGGTTCTGGCAAGTCTGAGAGGTGCTTCCGGCATGCCCGACAGGTGATTCCGGAGAGTCCGCCAAGTGGTTCTGGCGTAGCCGGCTGGTGATTCTGGCGTGTCCGGCAAGTGGTTCCGGTCTGTCCTGGAGGTGGTTCTGGAGTGTCTGCTGAGTGGTTCTGGCGTAGCCAGCAGGTGATTTTGGCGTGTCCAGCAGGTGGTTCTCTGGAGTGGAGCATGTGGTTCCGGCATACTCGGCAGGTGGTTCCGGCGTGTCCGGCACATGCTTCTGGCATGTCTGAGAGGTGGTTCCGGCATGCCCGGCAGGTGATCCCGGAGAGTCCTCCAAGTGGTTCTGGCGTACCCTGCAGGTGTTTCTGGTGTGTCCGGCAGGTGGCTCTGGTGAGTCGAGCAGGTGCTTCCGGCGTGCTCGGCAGGTGGTTCAGGCAGGTCCGGCAGGTGTTTGCAGTCTGTCCATGACGTGGTCCCGGCATGCCCGCAAGGTGATTCTGGAGTGTCCACCAAGTGGTTTTGGCGTAGCTGGCATATGATTTTGGCCTGTCAGGCAGGTGGTTCTCGCATGTCCAGCAGGTGTTTCCGGCGAGCTCGGCAGGTGCTTCTGGTATCTCCGGCACGTGGTTGTGGCACGTCTGAGAGATGGTTCCGGCATGCCCGGCAGGTGATTCTGGAGTCTCCGGCATGTGGTTCTGGCACCTCTGAGAGGTGGTTCCGGCATGCCCGGCAGGTGATTCCGGGGTCTCCGGCATGTGGTTCTGGCACCTCTGAGTGGTGGTTCCGGCATGCCTGGCAGGTGATTCCGGAGTGTCTGCCTAGTGGTTCTGGCGTAGCCGGCAGGTGGTTCTGGCATAGCCGGCAGGTGATTTTGGCGTGTCCGACAGGTGTTTCTTGCGAGTCGAGCAGGTGGCTCAGGCATGCGCAGCAGGTGCTTCCGGCGTCTCTGGCACGTGGTTCTGGTGTGTCTGAGAGCTGGTTCTGGTATGTCCGGCAGATGATTCCGGAGTGTCCACCAAGTGGTTCTGGTATACCTGGCAGGTGATTTTGGCGTGTCCGGCAGGTGGTTCCCTCATGCTCGGCAGGTGGTTCAGGCAGGTCCGGTAGGTGGTTCTGGTCTGTCCAGGAGTTGGTTCCGGCGTGTGCGGCACGTGGTTCCGGCACGTCTGACAGGTGGTTCTGGCATGTCCGGCAGGTGATTCCGGGTTGTCCACCAAGTGGTTCTGATGTAGCAGGCAGGTGATTTTGGTGTGTCCCACAGGTGGTTCCGATGATTCGAGAAGGTGCTGCCGGCTAGCTCGGCAGGTGCTTCTGGCGTCTCCGGCACTTGATTTTGGCAGATTTGAGAGGTGGTTCCGGCATGCCCGGCACGTGATTCCGGAGTCTGCGGCATGTGGTTCTTGCACATCTGAGCGGTGGTTCCGGCATGCCCTGCAGGTGATTCCGGAGTGTCCGTCAAGTGGTTCTGGCATAGCCGGCTGGTGATTTTGGCATTTCCAGCAGGTGGCTCGAATGAGTCGAGCAGGTTGTTCCGGAGTGCTAAGCAGGTCTTTCAGGCGGGTCCTCCAGGAGGTTCCGGTCTGTCCATTAGGTGCTTCCGGCGTGTCCCACACGTGCTTCCGGCACGTCTGAGAGGTCGTTCCGGCATGCCCAGCATGTGATTTCATAGATTGCGCCACGTGGTTCTGGCCTAGCCGGCAGGTGATTTTGGCATCTCCGGCAGGTGGTTCCGGCGAGGCGAGCAGGAGGTTCTGGCGTGCTCGGCAGGTGCATCCGGTGTCTCTGGCACGTGGTACTGGCATGGCTGAGAGGTGGTTCCGGCATGCCCTGCATGTGATTCCGGAGTGTTTGCCAAGTGGTTCTGGCGTAGCCGGCAGGTGATTTTGGCGTGACCGGCAGGTGGTTCTGTGGAGTGGCACAGGTGGTTCTGGCATGCTCAGCACGTGCTTCCGGCGTCTCCGGTATGTGGTTCTTGCACGTTTGAGAGGTGGTTCCGGCATGACCGGCATGTGATTCTGGAGTATGTGCCAAGTGGTTCTGGCGCAGCCGGCAGTTGATTTTGGCATGTGTGGCAGGTGGTTCTGGGGAGTGGATCAGGTGGTTCCGGCGTGCTCTGCAGGTGGTTCAGGCAGGTCTGGCAGGTGTTTGCAGTCTGTCCATGACGTGGTTCCAGCATGCTCGGAAGGTGATTCTGGAGTGTCCACCAAGTGGTTTTGGCGTAGCCGTCACGTGATTTTGGCGTGTCAGGCAGGTGGTTCCGGCGTGTCCAGCAGGTGGTTCCGGCGAGCTCGGCAGGTGCTTCCGGTCTCTCCGGCACGTGGTTGTGGCACGTCTGAGAGGTGGTTCTGGCATGCCCGGCAGGTGATTCCGGAGTGTCCGACATGTGGTTCTGGCACGTCTGAGAGGTGGTTCCGGCATGCCCTGCAGGTGATTCCATAGTGTCCGCCACGTGGTTCTGGCCTAGCCGGCAGGTGATTTTGGCATCTCCGGCAGGTGGTTTCGGCGAGTCGAGCAGGAGGTTCCGGAGTACTCAGCTGGTGCATCCAGTGTCTCTGGCACGTGGTTCTGGCACGTCTGAGAGGTGGTTCTGGCATGCCCGACAGGTGATTCTGGAGTGTCCGGCAAGTGGTTCTGGCGTAGCTGGCAGGTGATTTTGGCATGTCCGGCAGGTGATTTTGACGTGTCCGGCAGGTGTTTCTGGCGAGCTGTTCAGGTGATTCCGGCGTTCTCGGCAGGTGATTCTGGCGTGTCCGGCAGGTGGTTCCGGTCTGTCCGGTAGTGGGTTCCGGCGTGTCCCGCACGTGGTTCTGGTACGTCTGAGAGGTGTTACTGGCATGCACGTCAGGTGATCCCGGAGAGTCCTCCAAGTGGTTCTGGCCTAGCCCGCAGGTGATTTTGGCATGTCCGGCAGGTGGTTCCGGCATGCTCAGCAGGTGATTCAGGCAGGTCCGGTAGGTGGTTCCGGTCTGTCCGGGAGGTGGTTCCGCCGTGCCCGGCACGTGGTTCCACCACGTCTGACAGGTTTTTCTGACATGTCCTGCAGTTGATTCCGGATTGTCCACCAAGTGTTTCTGGCGTAGCTGGCTGGTGATTTTGGCGTGTCCCACAGGTGGTTCCGACGATTCAAGCAGGTGCTTCCAGCTAGCTTGGCAGGTGCTTCTGGCGTCTCCGGCACTTGATTTTGGCACATTTGAGAGGTGGGTCCGGCATTCCCGGCAGGTGATTCTGGAAAGTCTGGCAAGTGGTTCTGGCATAGCCAGCAGGTGATTTTTGCGTGTCCGGCAGGTGGGTCCTGCGAGTCGAGCAGGTGGTTCCTGCATGCTCGGCAGGTGGTTCCGGCGTGTCCTGCACGTGGTTCTGGCACGTCTGAGAGGTGGTTCCGGCATGCCGGCAGGTGATTCCGGACTTTCTGCCGAGTGGTTCTGGCGTAGCCGGCAGGTGATTTTGGCGTGTCCAGCAGGTGGTTCTGGGGAGTGGATCAGGTGGTTCCGGCACACTCGGCAGGTGGTACCGGCGTGTCCGGAACATGGTTCTGGCAAGTCTGAGAGGTGCTTCCGGCATGCCCGACAGGTGATTCCGGAGAGTCCGCCAAGTGGTTCTGGCGTAGCCGGCTGGTGATTCTGGCGTGTCCGGCAAGTGGTTCCGGTCTGTCCTGGAGGTGGTTCTGGAGTGTCTGCTGAGTGGTTCTGGCGTAGCCAGCAGGTGATTTTGGCGTGTCCAGCAGGTGGTTCTGTGGAGTGGAGCATGTGGTTCCGGCATACTCGGCAGGTGGTTCCGGCGTGTCCGGCACATGCTTCTGGCATGTCTGAGAGGTGGTTCCGGCATGCCCGGCAGGTGATCCCGGAGAGTCCTCCAAGTGGTTCTGGCGTACCCTGCAGGTGTTTCTGGTGTGTCCGGCAGGTGGCTCTGGTGAGTCGAGCAGGTGCTTCCGGCGTGCTCGGCAGGTGGTTCAGGCAGGTCCGGCAGGTGTTTGCAGTCTGTCCATGACGTGGTCCCGGCATGCCCGCAAGGTGATTCTGGAGTGTCCACCAAGTGGTTTTGGCGTAGCTGGCATATGATTTTGGCCTGTCAGGCAGGTGGTTCTCGCACGTCCAGCAGGTGTTTCCGGCGAGCTCGGCAGGTGCTTCTGGTATCTCCGGCACGTGGTTGTGGCACGTCTGAGAGATGGTTCCGGCATGCCCGGCAGGTGATTCTGGAGTCTCCGGCATGTGGTTCTGGCACCTCTGAGAGGTGGTTCCGGCATGCCCGGCAGGTGATTCCGGGGTCTCCGGCATGTGGTTCTGGCACCTCTGAGTGGTGGTTCCGGCATGCCTGGCAGGTGATTCCGGAGTGTCTGCCTAGTGGTTCTGGCGTAGCCGGCAGGTGGTTCTGGCATAGCCGGCAGGTGATTTTGGCGTGTCCGACAGGTGTTTCTTGCGAGTCGAGCAGGTGGCTCAGGCATGCGCAGCAGGTGCTTCCGGCGTCTCTGGCACGTGGTTCTGGTGTGTCTGAGAGCTGGTTCTGGTATGTCCGGCAGATGATTCCGGAGTGTCCACCAAGTGGTTCTGGTATACCTGGCAGGTGATTTTGGCGTGTCCGGCAGGTGGTTCCCTCATGCTCGGCAGGTGGTTCAGGCAGGTCCGGTAGGTGGTTCTGGTCTGCCCAGGAGTTGGTTCCGGCGTGTGCGGCACGTGGTTCCGGCACGTCTGACAGGTGGTTCTGGCATGTCCGGCAGGTGATTCCGGGTTGTCCACCAAGTGGTTCTGATGTAGCAGGCAGGTGATTTTGGTGTGTCCCACAGGTGGTTCCGATGATTCGAGAAGGTGCTGCCGGCTAGCTCGGCAGGTGCTTCTGGCGTCTCCGGCACTTGATTTTGGCAGATTTGAGAGGTGGTTCCGGCATGCCCGGCACGTGATTCCGGAGTCTGCGGCATGTGGTTCTTGCACATCTGAGCGGTGGTTCCGGCATGCCCTGCAGGTGATTCCGGAGTGTCCGTCAAGTGGTTCTGGCATAGCCGGCTGGTGATTTTGGCATTTCCAGCAGGTGGCTCGAATGAGTCGAGCAGGTTGTTCCGGAGTGCTAAGCAGGTCTTTCAGGCGGGTCCTCCAGGAGGTTCCGGTCTGTCCATTAGGTGCTTCCGGCGTGTCCCACACGTGCTTCCGGCACGTCTGAGAGGTCGTTCCGGCATGCCCAGCATGTGATTTCATAGATTGCGCCACGTGGTTCTGGCCTAGCCGGCAGGTGATTTTGGCATCTCCGGCAGGTGGTTCCGGCGAGGCGAGCAGGAGGTTCTGGCGTGCTCGGCAGGTGCATCCGGTGTCTCTGGCACGTGGTACTGGCATGGCTGAGAGGTGGTTCCGGCATGCCCTGCATGTGATTCCGGAGTGTTTGCCAAGTGGTTCTGGCGTAGCCGGCAGGTGATTTTGGCGTGACCGGCAGGTGGTTCTGTGGAGTGGCACAGGTGGTTCTGGCATGCTCAGCACGTGCTTCCGGCGTCTCCGGTATGTGGTTCTTGCACGTTTGAGAGGTGGTTCCGGCATGACCGGCATGTGATTCTGGAGTATGTGCCAAGTGGTTCTGGCGCAGCCGGCAGTTGATTTTGGCATGTGTGGCAGGTGGTTCTGGGGAGTGGATCAGGTGGTTCCGGCGTGCTCTGCAGGTGGTTCAGGCAGGTCTGGCAGGTGTTTGCAGTCTGTCCATGACGTGGTTCCAGCATGCTCGGAAGGTGATTCTGGAGTGTCCACCAAGTGGTTTTGGCGTAGCCGTCACGTGATTTTGGCGTGTCAGGCAGGTGGTTCCGGCGTGTCCAGCAGGTGGTTCCGGCGAGCTCGGCAGGTGCTTCCGGTCTCTCCGGCACGTGGTTGTGGCACGTCTGAGAGGTGGTTCTGGCATGCCCGGCAGGTGATTCCGGAGTGTCCGACATGTGGTTCTGGCACGTCTGAGAGGTGGTTCCGGCATGCCCTGCAGGTGATTCCATAGTGTCCGCCACGTGGTTCTGGCCTAGCCGGCAGGTGATTTTGGCATCTCCGGCAGGTGGTTTCGGCGAGTCGAGCAGGAGGTTCCGGAGTACTCAGCTGGTGCATCCAGTGTCTCTGGCACGTGGTTCTGGCACGTCTGAGAGGTGGTTCTGGCATGCCCGACAGGTGATTCTGGAGTGTCCGGCAAGTGGTTCTGGCGTAGCTGGCAGGTGATTTTGGCATGTCCGGCAGGTGATTTTGACGTGTCCGGCAGGTGTTTCTGGCGAGCTGTTCAGGTGATTCCGGCGTTCTCGGCAGGTGATTCTGGCGTGTCCGGCAGGTGGTTCCGGTCTGTCCGGTAGTGGGTTCCGGCGTGTCCCGCACGTGGTTCTGGTACGTCTGAGAGGTGTTACTGGCATGCACGTCAGGTGATCCCGGAGAGTCCTCCAAGTGGTTCTGGCCTAGCCCGCAGGTGATTTTGGCATGTCCGGCAGGTGGTTCCGGCATGCTCAGCAGGTGATTCAGGCAGGTCCGGTAGGTGGTTCCGGTCTGTCCGGGAGGTGGTTCCGCCGTGCCCGGCACGTGGTTCCACCACGTCTGACAGGTTTTTCTGACATGTCCTGCAGTTGATTCCGGATTGTCCACCAAGTGTTTCTGGCGTAGCTGGCTGGTGATTTTGGCGTGTCCCACAGGTGGTTCCGACGATTCAAGCAGGTGCTTCCAGCTAGCTTGGCAGGTGCTTCTGGCGTCTCCGGCACTTGATTTTGGCACATTTGAGAGGTGGGTCCGGCATTCCCGGCAGGTGATTCTGGAAAGTCTGGCAAGTGGTTCTGGCATAGCCAGCAGGTGATTTTTGCGTGTCCGGCAGGTGGGTCCTGCGAGTCGAGCAGGTGGTTCCTGCATGCTCGGCAGGTGGTTCCGGCGTGTCCTGCACGTGGTTCTGGCACGTCTGAGAGGTGGTTCCGGCATGCCGGCAGGTGATTCCGGACTTTCTGCCGAGTGGTTCTGGCGTAGCCGGCAGGTGATTTTGGCGTGTCCAGCAGGTGGTTCTGGGGAGTGGATCAGGTGGTTCCGGCACACTCGGCAGGTGGTACCGGCGTGTCCGGAACATGGTTCTGGCAAGTCTGAGAGGTGCTTCCGGCATGCCCGGCAGGTGATTCCGGAGTGTCTGACAAGTGGTTGTGGCGTAGCCGGCTGGTGATTCTGGCGTGTCCGGCAAGTGGTTCCGGTCTGTCCTGGAGGTGGTTCTGGAGTGTCTGCTGAGTGGTTCTGGCGTAGCCAGCAGGTGATTTTGGCGTGTCCAGCAGGTGGTTCTCGGGAGTGGAGCATGTGGTTCCGGCATACTCGGCAGGTGGTTCCGGCGTGTCCGGCACATGCTTCTGGCATGTCTGAGAGGTGGTTCCGGCATGCCCGGCAGGTGATCCCGGAGAGTCCTCCAAGTGGTTCTGGCGTACCCTGCAGGTGTTTCTGGTGTGTCCGGCAGGTGGCTCTGGTGAGTCGAGCAGGTGCTTCCGGCGTGCTCGGCAGGTGGTTCAGGCAGGTCCGGCAGGTGTTTGCAGTCTGTCCATGACGTGGTCCCGGCATGCCCGCAAGGTGATTCTGGAGTGTCCACCAAGTGGTTTTGGCGTAGCTGGCATATGATTTTGGCCTGTCAGGCAGGTGGTTCTCGCACGTCCAGCAGGTGTTTCCGGCGAGCTCGGCAGGTGCTTCTGGTCTCTCCGGCACGTGGTTGTGGCACGTCTGAGAGATGGTTCCGGCATGCCCGGCAGGTGATTCCGGAGTCTCCGGCATGTGGTTCTGGCACCTCTGAGAGGTGGTTCCGGCATGCCCGGCAGGTGATTCCGGGGTCTCCGGCATGTGGTTCTGGCACCTCTGAGTGGTGGTTCCGGCATGCCTGGCAGGTGATTCCGGAGTGTCTGCCTAGTGGTTCTGGCGTAGCCGGCAGGTGGTTCTGGCATAGCCGGCAGGTGATTTTGGCGTGTCCGACAGGTGTTTCTTGCGAGTCGAGCAGGTGGCTCAGGCATGCGCAGCAGGTGCTTCCGGCGTCTCTGGCACGTGGTTCTGGTGTGTCTGAGAGCTGGTTCTGGTATGTCCGGCAGATGATTCCGGAGTGTCCACCAAGTGGTTCTGGTATACCTGGCAGGTGATTTTGGCGTGTCCGGCAGGTGGTTCCCTCATGCTCGGCAGGTGGTTCAGGCAGGTCCGGTAGGTGGTTCTGGTCTGTCCAGGAGTTGGTTCCGGCGTGTGCGGCACGTGGTTCCGGCACGTCTGACAGGTGGTTCTGGCATGTCCGGCAGGTGATTCCGGGTTGTCCACCAAGTGGTTCTGATGTAGCAGGCAGGTGATTTTGGTGTGTCCCACAGGTGGTTCCGATGATTCGAGAAGGTGCTGCCGGCTAGCTCGGCAGGTGCTTCTGGCGTCTCCGGCACTTGATTTTGGCAGATTTGAGAGGTGGTTCCGGCATGCCCGGCACGTGATTCCGGAGTCTGCGGCATGTGGTTCTTGCACATCTGAGCGGTGGTTCCGGCATGCCCTGCAGGTGATTCCGGAGTGTCCGTCAAGTGGTTCTGGCATAGCCGGCTGGTGATTTTGGCATTTCCAGCAGGTGGCTCGAATGAGTCGAGCAGGTTGTTCCGGAGTGCTAAGCAGGTCTTTCAGGCGGGTCCTCCAGGAGGTTCCGGTCTGTCCATTAGGTGCTTCCGGCGTGTCCCACACGTGCTTCCGGCACGTCTGAGAGGTCGTTCCGGCATGCCCAGCATGTGATTTCATAGATTGCGCCACGTGGTTCTGGCCTAGCCGGCAGGTGATTTTGGCATCTCCGGCAGGTGGTTCCGGCGAGTCGAGCAGGAGGTTCTGGCGTGCTCGGCAGGTGCATCCGGTGTCTCTGGCACGTGGTACTGGCATGGCTGAGAGGTGGTTCCGGCATGCCCTGCATGTGATTCCGGAGTGTTTGCCAAGTGGTTCTGGCGTAGCCGGCAGGTGATTTTGGCGTGACCGGCAGGTGGTTCTGTGGAGTGGCACAGGTGGTTCTGGCATGCTCAGCACGTGCTTCCGGCGTCTCCGGTATGTGGTTCTTGCACGTTTGAGAGGTGGTTCCGGCATGACCGGCATGTGATTCTGGAGTATGTGCCAAGTGGTTCTGGCGCAGCCGGCAGTTGATTTTGGCATGTGTGGCAGGTGGTTCTGGGGAGTGGATCAGGTGGTTCCGGCGTGCTCTGCAGGTGGTTCAGGCAGGTCTGGCAGGTGTTTGCAGTCTGTCCATGACGTGGTTCCAGCATGCTCGGAAGGTGATTCTGGAGTGTCCACCAAGTGGTTTTGGCGTAGCCGTCACGTGATTTTGGCGTGTCAGGCAGGTGGTTCCGGCGTGTCCAGCAGGTGGTTCCGGCGAGCTCGGCAGGTGCTTCCGGTCTCTCCGGCACGTGGTTGTGGCACGTCTGAGAGGTGGTTCTGGCATGCCCGGCAGGTGATTCCGGAGTGTCCGACATGTGGTTCTGGCACGTCTGAGAGGTGGTTCCGGCATGCCCTGCAGGTGATTCCAGTGTCCGCCACGTGGTTCTGGCCTAGCCGGCAGGTGATTTTGGCATCTCCGGCAGGTGGTTTCGGCGAGTCGAGCAGGAGGTTCCGGAGTACTCAGCTGGTGCATCCAGTGTCTCTGGCACGTGGTTCTGGCACGTCTGAGAGGTGGTTCTGGCATGCCCGACAGGTGATTCTGGAGTGTCCGGCAAGTGGTTCTGGCGTAGCTGGCAGGTGATTTTGGCATGTCCGGCAGGTGATTTTGACGTGTCCGGCAGGTGTTTCTGGCGAGCTGTTCAGGTGATTCCGGCGTTCTCGGCAGGTGATTCTGGCGTGTCCGGCAGGTGGTTCCGGTCTGTCCGGTAGTGGGTTCCGGCGTGTCCCGCACGTGGTTCTGGTACGTCTGAGAGGTGTTACTGGCATGCACGTCAGGTGATCCCGGAGAGTCCTCCAAGTGGTTCTGGCCTAGCCCGCAGGTGATTTTGGCATGTCCGGCAGGTGGTTCCGGCATGCTCAGCAGGTGATTCAGGCAGGTCCGGTAGGTGGTTCCGGTCTGTCCGGGAGGTGGTTCCGCCGTGCCCGGCACGTGGTTCCACCACGTCTGACAGGTTTTTCTGACATGTCGTGCAGTTGATTCCGGATTGTCCACCAAGTGTTTCTGGCGTAGCTGGCTGGTGATTTTGGCGTGTCCCACAGGTGGTTCCGACGATTCAAGCAGGTGCTTCCAGCTAGCTTGGCAGGTGCTTCTGGCGTCTCCGGCACTTGATTTTGGCACATTTGAGAGGTGGGTCCGGCATTCCCGGCAGGTGATTCTGGAAAGTCTGGCAAGTGGTTCTGGCATAGCCAGCAGGTGATTTTTGCGTGTCCGGCAGGTGGGTCCTGCGAGTCGAGCAGGTGGTTCCTGCATGCTCGGCAGGTGGTTCCGGCGTGTCCTGCACGTGGTTCTGGCACGTCTGAGAGGTGGTTCCGGCATGCCGGCAGGTGATTCCGGACTTTCTGCCGAGTGGTTCTGGCGTAGCCGGCAGGTGATTTTGGCGTGTCCAGCAGGTGGTTCTGGGGAGTGGATCAGGTGGTTCCGGCACACTCGGCAGGTGGTACCGGCGTGTCGGGAACATGGTTCTGGCAAGTCTGAGAGGTGCTTCCGGCATGCCCGACAGGTGATTCCGGAGAGTCCGCCAAGTGGTTCTGGCGTACCCGGCAGGTGATTTTGGCGTGTCCGGCAGGTGTTTCTTGCGAGTCAAGCAGGTGGCTCAGGCATGCTCAGCTGGTGCTTCCGGCGTGTCCGGCACGTGGTTCTGGTGTGTCTGAGAGCTGGTTCTGGCATGTCCAGCAGATGATACTTGAGTGTCCACCAAGTGGTTCTGGCATACCCGGCAGGTGATTTTGGCGTGTCAGGTAGGTGGTTCCGGCGAGTCGAGCAGGTGGTTCCGGCGTGCTCGGCAGGTGGTTCAGGCGGGTCTGGCAGGTAGCTTCGGTCTGTTCGGGGTGTGGTTCCGGCATCTCAGGCACATGGTTCTGGCATGTCTGAGAGGTGGTTCCGGCATGCCCGGCAGGTGATTCCAGAGTGTTCGCCAAGTGGCTCTGGCGTAACCGGCAGGTGATTTTCCATGTCCGGCAGTGGGACCGGTGAGACAAGCAGGTGGGTCCGGCGAGTGTTTCCTGTGTTTCCGGTCTGTCCGGGAGATGGTTCCGGCCTGTCCGGCATGTGCTTCTGGCACTTCTGAGAGGTTGTGCTGGCATGACCGGCAGGTGATTCCGCAGTGTCCGCCAAGTGGTTCTGGCGTACCTGGCAGGTGATTTTGGCGTGTCCGGCAGGTGGCTCTGGGGAGTGGATCAGTAACTTCCGGCATTCTCGGCAGGTGCTTCCGCCGTCTCCGGCATGTGTTTGCGGCACCTCTGTGATGTGGTTCCAGCATGCCCGGCAGGTGATTCCGGAGTGTCTGACAAGTGGTTGTGGCGTAGCCGGCTGGTGATTCTGGCGTGTCCGGCAAGTGGTTCCGGTCTGTCCTGGAGGTGGTTCTGGAGTGTCTGCTGAGTGGTTCTGGCGTAGCCAGCAGGTGATTTTGGCGTGTCCAGCAGGTGGTTCTGGGGAGTGGAGCATGTGGTTCCGGCATACTCGGCAGGTGGTTCCGGCGTGTCCGGCACATGCTTCTGGCATGTCTGAGAGGTGGTTCCGGCATGCCCGGCAGGTGATCCCGGAGAGTCCTCCAAGTGGTTCTGGCGTACCCTGCAGGTGTTTCTGGTGTGTCCGGCAGGTGGCTCTGGTGAGTCGAGCAGGTGCTTCCGGCGTGCTCGGCAGGTGGTTCAGGCAGGTCCGGCAGGTGTTTGCAGTCTGTCCATGACGTGGTCCCGGCATGCCCGCAAGGTGATTCTGGAGTGTCCACCAAGTGGTTTTGGCGTAGCTGGCATATGATTTTGGCCTGTCAGGCAGGTGGTTCTCGCATGTCCAGCAGGTGTTTCCGGCGAGCTCGGCAGGTGCTTCTGATCTCTCCGGCACGTGGTTGTGGCACGTCTGAGAGATGGTTCCGGCATGCCCGGCAGGTGATTCCGGAGCCTCCGGCATGTGGTTCTGGCACCTCTGAGAGGTGGTTCCCCATGCCCGGCAGGTCATCCCGGGGAGTCCTCCAAGTAGTTCTGGCATAGCCCGCAGGTGTTTTTGGTGAGTCCGGCAGGTGGTTTCGTCGTGCTCGGCAGGTGGTTCAGGCGTGGCCTTCAGGTGGTTCCAGTCTGTCCAGTACGTGTTTCCAGCTTGTGCGGCACGTGGTTCTGGTACGACTGAGAGGTGGTTATTGCATGCCCGGCAGGTGATTCTGGACTGTCCCCCAGGTGGTTCTCACATAGCCAGCTGTTGATTTTGGCCTGTGTGGCATGTGGTTCTGGCGAGTCGAGCAGGTGGCTCCGGCGTGCTCGGCAGGTGTTTCCGGCATGTCTGGCTTGTGGTTCTGGTCTGTCCAGTAGGTCGTTCCGGCATGTCCAGCACGTGCTTCTGGCACTTCTGAGAGGTGGTTCAGCCATGGCTGGCAGGTGATTCCGGACTGTCCCCCAGTTGGTTCTGGCATAGCCAGCAGTTGATATTGGCCTGTCCGGCATGTGGTTCCGGCGAGTCGAGCAGCTGGCTGTGGCGTGTTCGGCAGGTGGTTCCGGCGTGTCTGGCAGGTGGTTCCGTTCTGTCCGATAGTTCGTTCCGGCATGTCCGGCACGTGCTTCTGGCACGTGTGAGAGGTGGTTCTGGCATGCCAGGCAGGTGATTCCGTAGTGTTGGGTAAGTGGTTCTGGCGTAGCCATCAGCTCATTTTGGCGTGTCAGGCATGTGGGTCCTGTGAGTCAAGCAGGTGGTTCTGGTGTGCTCGGCAGGTGGTCTTGGCGTGCCCGGCAGGTGGTTCCGGTCTTACGGGGAGGGGGATCCGGCGTGTCCGGCACGTTGTTCCAGCAGGTCTGAGAGGTGGTTCTATGATGCCCGGCAGGTGATTCCAGAGAGTCCAGCAAGTGGTTTGGTCGTAGCCGGCAGGTGATTTTGGCATGTCCGGCAGGTGGTTCAGACGAGTTGAGCATGTGGTTCCGGCGTGCTCGGCAGGTGCTTCCGGAGTGCTCGCCAAGTGGTTCTGGCGTAGCCGGCAGGTTATTTCGCATGTCAGGCGGTGTTTCCGGCGTGTCGAGCCGGTGGTTCCGGCGTGTCCGGCAGGTGTTTGCCGTGTGTCAGGCAGGTGGTTCTGGGGTGTCCGGCACGAGGTTCTGCCACGTCTGACATGTTGTGTGGGCATGCCCTTCACGTGATTGCAGCTTGTCCTGCAAGTGGTTCTGGTGTAGCCGGCAGGTGATTTTTGCGTGTCCAGCAGTTGGGACTGGTGAGTCAAGCAAGTGGCTCCGGCCAGTGTTTCCTGTGGTTCCGGTCTGTCCGGGAGATGGTTCCGGCCTGTCCAGCACGTGCTTCTGGCACTTCTGAGAGGTTGTGCTGGCATGCACAGCAGGGGATTCCGGAGTGTCCGCCAATTGGTTCTGGCGTAGCCGGCAGGTGATTTTGCCAAGTCCAGCATGTGGTTCCAGCGAGTCGAGCATGTGGTTCCAGCGTGCTCGACAGTTGGCTCAGGCAGGTCCGGCAGGTGGTTCCGGCGTGTCCGGCACGTGGTTCCGGCACGTCTGAGAGGTGGTTCTATGATGCCCGGCAGGTGATTCCAGAGAGTCCACCAAGTGGTTTTGGCGTAGCCGGCAGGTGATTTTGGCGTGTCCCGCAGGTGGTTCAGGCGACTTGAGCAGGTGGTTCCGACGTGCTCGGCAGGTGCTTCCGGCGTCTCCGGCACGTGTTTCTGGCACATCTGACATGTGGTTCCGGCATGCCCAAAAGGTGATTCCGGTGTGTCCGGTAGGTGGTTCCGGTGTGTACGGCACGTGGTTCTGGTACGTCTCAGAGGTGGTTGCGCATGCCCAACAGGCGATTCTGGACAGTCCGCCACGTGGTTCTGGCACGTCTGAGAGGTGGTTCCAGCATGCCCGGCAGGTCATCCCGGAGAGTCCTCCAAGTGGTTCTGGCGTAGCCCGCAGGTGATTTTGGCATGTCCGGCAGGTGGTTCCGTCATGCTCGGCAGGTGGTTCAGGCGTGGCCAGCAGGTGGTCCAGACTGTCCAGGACTTGGTTCCAGCGTGTCCGGCACATGGTTTTGTTACGTCAGAGAGGTGGCTCCTGCATGCACGGCAGGTGATTCCGGACTCTACGCCAGGTGGTTCCCGCATAGCCAGCTGTTGATTTTGGCCTGTCTGGCGGGTGGTTCCTACGAGTCGAGCAGGTGGTTCCGGCATGTCTGTCATGTGGTTCCAGTCTGTCCGGTATGTGTTTCCGGCGTGTCCGGCACGTGCTTCCGGCACGTCTGAGTGGTGGTTCCGGCATGCGCGGCACGTGATTCCGGAGTGTCCGCCAGGTGGATCTGGCATACCCGACAGGTGATTTTGGTGTGTCCGGCAGGTGTTTCTGGCGAGTCAAGCAGGTGGGTCCGGCATGCTCGGCAGGTGCTTCCGGTGTGTCCGGCACGTGGTGCTGGCGTGTCTGAGAGCTGGTTCTGGCATATCCGGCAGATGATTCGAGAGTGTCCACCAAGTGGTTCTGGTATACCCGGCAGGTGATTTCGGCGTGTCAGGAAGGTGGTTCTGGCTAGTTGAGCAGGTGGATCAGGCCTGCTATCCAGGGGGTTCAGGCGGGTCTGGCAGGTGGTTTCGGTGTGTTCGGGGAGTGGTTGCGGCATCTCAGGCACATGGTTCTGGCACGTCTGAGAGGTGGTTCCGGCCGGCCCGACAGGTGTTTCCGGAGTGTCCGCCAAGTGGTTCTGGCGTAGCTGGCAGGTGATGTTGGCGTGACCAGCAGGTGATTCCAGCCAGCCCGGCAGGTGATTCCGGAGTGTCTGCCGAGTGGTTCTGGCGTACCCGGCATGTGATTTTGGCGTGTCTGGCAGGTGTTTCTTGCAAGTCGAGCATGTGGCTCAGGCATGCTCAGCAGCTGCTTCCGGCGTGTGCAGCACGTGGTTCTGGTGTGTCTGAGAGCTGGTTCTGGCATGTCCGGCAGATGATTCCAGAGTGTCCACCAAGTGGTTCTGGCATACCCGGCAGGTGATTTTGGCGTCTCAGGTAGGTGGTTCCGGCGAGTCGATTAGGTGGTTCTGGCGTGCTCGGCAGGTGGTTCAGGCGGCTCTGGCAGGTGGTTTCGGGCTGTTTGGGGTGTCTTCCAGCATCTCAGGCACATGGTTCTGGCACGTCTGATAGGTGGTTCCGGCCGGCCCGACAGGTGTTTCCATGGTGTCCTCCAAGTGGTTCTGGCATAGCTAGCAGGTGATGTTGGCATGACCGGCAGGTGGTTCCACACAGCCCGGCCGGTGATTCCGAAGAGTTCACCAAATGGTTGTGGCGTAGCCGGCAGGTGATTTTGGCGTGTCCAGCAGGTGGTTTTGGTGAGTCGAGCTGGTGGTTCTGGCGTGCTCGGCAGGTGTTTCCGGTGTCATTGGCACGTGGTTCCGGCATGTCTGAGAGATGTTTCCGGCATGCCCGGCAGGTGGTTGCGGAGTGTCTGCCGAGTGCTTCTGGCATAGCTGGCAGGTGATTCTGGCGTGTCCAGCAGGTGGTTCTGGGGAGTGGACCAGGTTTTTCCGGCATACTCGGCAGGTGGTAACGGCGTGTACGGAAGATGGTTCTGCAACGTCTGACAGGTGGTTCCGGCATGCCCGGCAGTTGATCCCGGAGAGTCCTCCAAGTGGTTCTGGCGTACCCCGCAGGTGTTTCTGGTGTGTCCGGCAGGTGGCTCTGGTGAGTCGAGCAGGTGGTTCCGGCGTGCTCGGCAGGTGCTTCCAGCAGGTCCGGCAGGTGTTTGCCGTCTGCCCATGACGTGGTTCCGGCAAGCCCGGCAGGTGATTCCGGAGTGTCCAGCATGTGGTTGTGGCACCTCTGAGAGGTGGTTCCGGCATGCCCGGCAGGTGATACCCGAGTCTCCGGCATTTGGTTCTGGCACCTCTGAGAGGTGGTTCCGGAATGCCTGGCATGTGATTCCGGAGTGTCTGCCGAGTGGTTCTGGCGTAGCCGGCAGGTGATTTTGGTGTGTCCACTACGTGGTTCTGGGGAGTGGATCAGCTGGTTCCGGCATACTCGGCAGGTGGTACCGGCGTGTCCAGAACATGGTTCTGGCAAGTCTGAGAGGTGGTTCCGGCATGCCCGGCAGGTGATTCCGGAGTGTCCGCCAAGTGTTTCTGGCGTACCCGGCAGGTGATTTCGGCATGTCCGACAGGTGTTTCTTGCGAGTCGAGCAGGTGGCTCAGGCATGATCTGCTGGTGCTTCCGGCGTCTCTGGCACGTGGTTCTTGAGTGTCTGAGAGCTGGTTCTGGCATGTCCGGCAGATGATTCCGGAGTGTCCACCAAGTGGTTCTGGTATACCTGGCAGGTGATTTTGGCGTGTCAGGAAGGTGGTTCTGGCTATTTGAGCAGGTGGATCAGGCGTGCTCGGCAGGTGGTTCAGGCGGGTCTGGCAGGTGGTTTCGGTCTGTTCGGGATGTGGTTCCGGCATCTCAGGCACATGGTTCTGGCACGTCTGAGAGGTGGTTCCGGCCGGCAGGACAGGTGTTTCCGGAGTGTCCGCCAAGTGGTTCTGGCGTAGCTGAAAGGTGATGTTGGCGTGACTGGCAGGTGGTTCCAGCAAGCCCGGCAGGTTATTCCGGAGTGTTCACCAAGTGGTTCTGGCGTAGCCAGCAGGTGATTTTGCTTGTCCAGCAATGGTTCCGGCGAGTCGAACCGGTGGTTCCGGCGTGTCCGGCAGGTGGTTCCAGCATGTCCAGTAGGTGGTACCGGCGCGCTCGGCAGGTGCTTCCGGTCTCTCCTGCACGTGGTTGTGGCTCGTCTGAGAGATGGTTCCGGCATGCCCGGCAGGTGATTCCGGAGTGTCCGGCATGTGGTTCTGGCACCTCTGAGAGGTGGTTCCGGCATGCCCGGCAGGTGGTTCCAGCAAGCCCAGTAGGTGATTGCGAAGTGTTCACCAACTGGTTGTGGCGTAGACGGCAGGTGATTTTTGGGTCTCCGGCAGGTGGTTCTGCTGAGTCGACCAGGAGGTTCCTGCGTGCTCGGCAGGTGCTTCCGGTGTCATTGGCACGTGGTTCTAGCATGTCCGAGAGGTGGTTCCGGCATGCCCGGCTGGTGATTACAGTGTGTTCGCCAAGTGGTTCTGGTGTAGCCGGCAGGTGATTTTGCCATGTCCGGCATGTGGTTCCAGAGAGTCGAGCATGTGGTTCCGGCGTGCTCAACAATTGGTTCAGGCAGGTCCGGCAGAGGGTTCCGGTCTGTCCGGGAGGTGGTTCCGGCGTGTCCGGCATTGGTTCCGGCACGTCTGAGAGGTGGTTCTATCATGCCCGGCAGGTGATTCAGAGATTCCACCACATGGTTTTGGCGTAGCCGGCAGGTGATTTTGGCATGTCCGGCAGGTTTTTCAGGCGAGTTGAGCAGGTGCTTCCGGCATGCCCGAAAGCTGCTTCCGGTGTGTCCAGTAGGTGTTTCCGGCGTGTACGGCACGTGGTTCTGGAACGTCTCAGACGTGGTTGCGCATGCCCAACAGGCGATTCTGGAGAGTCCGCCACGTGGTTCTGGCACGTCTGAGAGGTGGTTCCAGCATGCCCGGAAGGTCATCCCGGAGAGTCCTCCAAGTGGTTCTGGCATATCCCGCAGGTGATTTTGGCATCTCCGGCAGGTGGTTCCGTCATGCTCGGCAGGTGGCTCATGCGTGGACGGCAGGTGGTTCCAGTCTGTCCAGTACGTGTTTCCAGCTTGTCCGGCACGTGGTTCTGGTACATCTGAGAGGTTGTTCCGCCATGGTGGGCAGGTGATTCCGGACTGTCCCCCAGGTGGTTCTGGCCTAGCCAGAAGTTGATATTGGTGTGTCCGGCAGGTGGTTCCGTCGAGTCGAGCAGCTGGCTGTGGTGTGTTCGGCAGGTGGTTCCGGCGTGTCTGGCAGGTGGTTCCGTTCTGTCCGATAGGTCATTCCGGCATGTCCGGCACGTGCTTCTGGCACGTCTGAGAGGTGGTTCTGGCATGCCAGGCAGGTGATTCCGGAGAGTCGGGTATGTGGTTCTGGTGTAGCCGGCAGTTCATTTTGGCGTGTCCGGCACATGGGTCCTGCGAGTCGAGCAGGTGGTTCCGGCGTGCTCGGCAGGTGGTCCAGGCGTGTCCGGCAGGTGGTTCCAGACTGTCCAGGACTTGGTTCCAGCGTGTCCGGCAAACGGTTTTGTTACGTCTGAGAGGTGGCTCCTGCATGCATGGCAGTTGATTCCGGACTTCCGCCAGGTGGTTCCCGCATAGCCAGCTGTTGATTTTGGCCTGTCTGGCGGGTGGTTCCTACGATTCGAGCCGGTGGCTCTGGCGTGCTCCGCAGGTGGTTCCGGCATGTCTGGCAGTTGGTTCCGGTCTGTCCGGTAGGTGTTTCTGGCGTGTCCGGCACGTGCTTCCGGCACGTCTGAGTGGTGGTTCCGGCATGCGGGGCAGGTGATTCCGGAGTGTCCGCCACGTGGTTCTGGCATACCTGGCAGGTGATTTTGGTGTGTCCGGGAGGTGTTTCTGGCGAGTCGAGAAGGAGGGTCCGGCATGCTCGGCAGGTGCTGCGGGCGTCTCCGGCACATGGTTCTGGTGTGTCTGAGAGCTGGTTCCAGAATGTCTGGCAGATGATTCCGGAGTCTCCACCAAGTGGTTCTGGCATACCCGGCAGGTGATTTTGGCGTGTCAGGTAGGTGGTTCCGGCGAGTCGAGCAGGTGGTTCCGGCGTGCTCGACAGGTGCTTCCAGTGTCATTGGCACGTGGTTCTGGCATGTCTGAGAGGTGGTTCCTGCATGCCGGGCAGGTGATTCAGGAGTGTCGAGTAAGTGGTTCTGGTGTAGCCGGCAGTTACTTTTGGCGTGTCTGGCATGTGGGTACTGAAAGTCGAGCAGGTGGTTCCGGCGTGCTCGGCAGGTGGTCCAGGCGTGTCCGGCAGGTGGTTCCAGTCTGTCCAGGACGTGGTTATAGCGTCTCTGTCACATGGTTCTGGTCTGTCTGAGAGCTGGTTCTTGCATGTCTGGCAGAGATTCCGGAGTGTCCGTCAAGTGCATCTGGCATGCCAGGCAGGTAATTTTGGCGTGTGACCTACGTGATTCCGGCGAGTCGAGCAGGTGGTTCCGGCGTGCTCGGCAGGTGGTTCAGGCATGTCAGGTAGGTGGTTTCTGTCTGTTTGGGGTGTGGTTCCGGCATCTCATGCACATGGTTCTGTCACGTCTGAGATGTCGTTCCGGCCGGCCCGACAGGTGTTTCTGCAGTGTCCGCCGAGCGGTTCCGGTGTAGTTGGCAGGTCATTTTGTTCTGGCGTAGCTGGCATGTGATGTTGGCGTGACCGGCAGGTGGTTCCAGCAAGCCCGGCAGGTGATTGTGAAGTGTTCACCAACTGGTTGTGGCCTAGACGGCAGGTGAATTTTGGGTCTCCGGCAGGTGGTTCTGGTGAGTCGAGCAGGAGGTTCCTGCGTGCTCGGCAGGTGCTTCTGGTGTCATTGGCACGTGGTTCTGGCATGTCTGAGAGGTGGTTCCGGCATGCCCGGCCAGTGATTACAGAGTGTTCGCCAAGTGGTTCTGGCGTAGCCGGCGGGTGATTTTGCCATGTCCGGCATGTGGTTCCAGAGAGTCGAGCATGTGGTTCCGGCGTGCTCAACAATTGGTTCAGGCAGGTCCGGCAGAGGGTTCCGGTGTGTCCGGGAGGTGGTTCCGGCGTGTCCGGTATTGGTTCCGGCACGTCTGACAGGTGGTTCTATCATGCCCAGCAGGTGATTCTGAGAGTCCACCACGTGGTTTTGGCGTAGCCGGCAGGTGATTTTGGCATGTCCGGCAGGTTTTTCAGGCGAGTTGAGCAGGTGCTTCCGGCATGCCCGAAAGCTGATTCCGGTGTGTCCGGTAGGTGGTTCCGGCGTGTACGGCACGTGGTTCTGGTACGTCTCAGAGGTGGTTGCGCATGCCCAACAGGCGATTCTGGACAGTCCGCCACGTGGTTCTGGCACGTCTGAGAGGTGGTTCCAGCATGCCCGGCAGGTCATCCCGGAGAGTCCTCCAAGTGGTTCTGTCATAGCCCGCAGGTGTTTTTGGTGAGTCCGGCAGGTGGTTCCGTCGTGCTCGGCAGGTGGTTCAGGCGTGGCCGGCAGGTGGTTCCAGTCTGTCCAGTTCGTGTATCCAGCTTGTGCGGCACGTGGTTCTGGTACGTCTGAGAGGTGGTTATTGCATTACCGGCAGGTGATTCCGGACTGTCCGCCAGGAGGTTCTCGCATAGGCAGCTGTTGATTTTGGCCTGTCTGGCAGGTGGCTCCGGCGTGCTCGGCAGGTGTTCCGGCATGTCTGGCTGGTGGTTCTGGTCTGTCCAGTAGGTCGTTCCGGCATGTCCGGCACATGCTTCTGGCACTTCTGAGAGGTGGTTCCGCCATGGCTGGCAGGTGATTCCGGACTGTCCCCCAGGTGGTTCTGGCATAGCCAGCAGTTGATATTGGCCTGTCCGGAATGTGGTTCTGGCGAGTCGAGCAGCTGGCTGTGGCGTGTTCGGCAGGTGGTTCCGGCGTGTCTGGTAGGTAGTTCCGTTCTGTCCGATAGTTCGTTCCGGCATGTCCGGTATGTGCTTCTGGCACATGTGAGAGGTGGTTCTGGCATGCCAGGCAGGTGATTCCGAAGTGTCGGGTAAGTGGTTCTGGCGTAGCCGGCAGCTCATTTTGGCGTGTCAGGCATGTGGGTCCTGCGAGTCAAGCAGGTGGTTCTGGTGTGCTCGGCAGGTGGTCCAGGCGTGCCCGGCAGGTGGTTCCGGTCTTACGGGGCGGGGGATCCGGCGTGTCCGGCACATTTTTCCGGCACGTCTGAGAGGTGGTTCTATGATGCCCGGCAGGTGATTCCAGAGAGTCCACCAAGTGGTTTTGGCGTAGCCGGCAGGTGATTTTGGCATGTCCGGCAGGTGGTTCAGACGAGTTGAGCAGGTGGTTCCGGCGTGCTCGGCAGGTGCTTCCGGAGTTCTCGCCAAGTGGTTCTGGCGTAGCCGGCAGGTGATTTCACATGTCCGGTGATGTTTCCGGCGTGTCGAGCCGGTGGTGCCGGCGTGTCCGACAGGTGTTTGCCGTGTGTCAGGCAGGTGGTTCTGGGGTGTCCGGCACGAGGTTCTGCCACGACTGACATGTTGTGCCGGCATGCCCTTCACGTGATTGCAGCTTGTCCCGCAAGTGGTTCTGGTATAGCCGTCAGGTGATTTTTGCGTGTCCAGCAGTTGGGACTGGTGAGTCAAGCAAGTGGCTCTGGCCAGTGTTTCCTGTGGTTCCGGTCTGTCCGGGAGATTGTTCCCGCCTGTCCGGCACGTGCTTCTGGCACTTCTGAGAGGTTGTGCTGGCATGCACAGCAGGGGATTCCGGAGTGTCCGCCAATTGGTTCTGGCGTAGCTGGCAGGTGATTTTGCCAAGTCCAGCATGTGGTTCCAGCGAGTCGAGCATGTGGTTCCAGCGTGCTCGACAGTTGGCTCAGGCAGGTCCGGCAGGTGGTTCCGGCGTGTCCGGCACGTGGTTCCGGCACGTCTGAGAGGTGGTTCTATGATGCCCAGCAGGTGATTCCAGAGAGTCCACCAAGTGGTTTTGGCGTAGCCGGCAGGTGATTTTGGCGTGTCCCGCAGGTGGTTCAGGCGACTTGAGCAGGTGGTTCCGACGTGCTCGGCAGGTGCTTCCGGCGTCTCCGGCACGTGTTTCTGGCACATCTGACATGTGGTTCCGGCATGTCCAAAAGGTGATTCCGGTGTGTCCAGCAGGTGGTTCCGTCGAGTCGAGAAGCTGGCTGTGGTGTGTTCGGCAGGTGGTTCCGGCATGTCCAGCACATGCTCCTGACACGTCTGAGAGGTGTTTCCGGCATGCCAGGCAGGTGATTCCGTAGTGTCCGCCAGGTGGATCTGGCGTACCCGGCAGGTGATTGTGGCGTGTCCATTAGGTGGTTCTGGGGAGTGGATCAGCTGGTTCCGGCATACTCGGCAGGTGGTACCGGCGTGTCCAGAACATGGTTCTGGCAAGTCTGAGAGGTGGTTCCGGCATGCCCGACAGGTGATTCCAGAGTGTCCACCAAGTGTTTCTGGCGTACCCGGCAGGTGATTTTGGCATGTCCGACAGGTGTTTCTTGCGAGTCGAGCAGGTGGCTCAGGCATGCTCAGCTGGTGCTTCCGGCGTCTCTGGCACGTGGTTCTGGTGTGTGCTCGGCAGGTGGTTCAGGCGGGTCTGGCAGGTGGTTTCGGGCTGTTCGGGGTGTGGTTCCGGCATCTCAGGCACATGGTTCTGGCACGTCTGATAGGTGGTTCCGGCCGGCCCGACAGGTGTTTCCATGGTGTCCGCCAAGTGGTTCTGGCATAGCTGGCAGGTGATGTTGGCGTGACCGGCAGGTGGTTCCAGCCAGCCCGGCAGGCGATTCCGAAGTGTTCACCAAATGGTTGTGGCATAGCCGGCAGGTGATTTTGGCGTATCCAGCAGGTGGTTTTGGCGAGTCCAGCAGGTGGTTCTGGCGTGCTAAGCAGGTGTTTCCGGTGTCATTGGCATGTGGTTCCGGCATGTCTGAGAGGTGGTTCCGCCATGCCCGGCAGGTGATTCCGGAGTGTTCGCCAAGTGGTTCTGGCGTAGCCGGCAGGTGAGTTTGCATGTCCGGCAATGGTTCCGGCGAGTCGGGCCGGTGGTTCCGGTGTGTCCGGCAGGTGGTTCCGGCATGTCCAGCAGGTGGTTCCGGTGCGCTCGGCAGGTGCTTCCGGTCTCTCCGGCGCGTGGTTGTGGCACGTCTGAGAGATGGTTTCGGCATGCCTGACAGGTGATTCCGGAGTGTTCGCCAAGTGGTTCTGGCGTAGCCGGCAGGTCATTTTGCATGTCCGGGCGTGGTTCCGGCGAGTCGAGCCGGTGGGTCCGGCGTGTCCAGCAGGTGTTTCCGATCTGTCCGGCAGGTGGTTCTGGCGTGACCGGCACGAGGTTCTGGCTCGTCTGAGAGTTGGTTCCGGCATGCACGACAGGTGATTCCGGAGTGTCTGCCGAGTGGTTCTGGCGTACCCGGCAGGTGATTTTGGCGTGTCTGGCAGGTGTTTCTTGCAAGTCGAGCATGTGGCTCAGGCATGATCAGCAGGTGCTTCCGGCGTGTCCGGCATGTGGTTCTGGTGTGTCAGAGGGCTGGTTCTGGCATTTCCGGCAGATGATTCCGGAGTGTCCACCAAGTGGTTCTTGTAGACCTGGCAGGTGATTTTGGCGTGTCTGGAAGGTGGTGCCGGCTAGTTGAGCAGGTGGATCAGGCGTGCTCGGCAGGGGGTTCAGGCGGGTCTGGCAGGTGGTTTCGCTCTGTTAGGGGTGTGGTTCCGGCATCTCAGGCACATGGTTCTGGCACGTCTGATAGGTGGTTCCGGCCGGCCCGACAGGTGTTTCCATGGTGTCCGCCAAGTGGTTCTGGCATAGCTGGCAGGTGATGTTGGCGTGACCGGCAGGTGGTTCCAGCCAGCCCGGCAGGTGATTCCGAAGAGTTCACCAAATGGTTGTGGCGTAGCCGGCAGGTGATTTTGGTGTGTCCAGCAGGTGGTTTTGGCGAGTGGAGCAGGTGGTTCTGGCGTGCTCGGCAGGTGCTTCCGGTGTCATTGGCATGTGGTTCCAGCATGTCTGAGAGGTGGTTACGCCATGCCCGGCAGGTGATTCCGGAGTGTTCGCCAAGTGGTTCTGGCATAGCCGGCAGGTGATTTTGCATGTCCGGCAATGGTTCCGGCGAGTCGAGCCGGTGGTTCCGGCATGTCCGGCAGGTGGTTACGGCATGCCCGGCAGGTGGTTCCGGCATGTCCAGCACATGGTTCCGGAATGCCCGGCAGGTGATTCCGGAGTGTCCGGCATTTGGTTCTGGCACCTCTGAGAGGTGGTTCCGGAATGCCTGGCATGTGATTCCGGAGTGTCTGCCGAGTGGTTCTGGCGTAGCCGGCAGTTGATTGTGGCGTGTCCAATAGGTGGTTCTGGGGAGTGGATCAGCTGGTTCCGGCTTACTCAGCAGGTGGTACCGGCGTGTCCAGAACATGGTTCTGGCAAGTCTGAGAGGTGGTCCCGGCACGCCCGACAGGTGATTCCGGAGCGTCCGCCAAGTGTTTCTGGCGTACCCGGCAGGTGATTTTGGCATGTCCGACAGGTGTTTCTTGCGAGTCGAGCAGGTGGCTCAGGCATGCTCAGCTGGTGCTTCCGGCGTCTCTGGCACGTGGTTCTGGTGTGTCTGAGAGCTGGTTCTGGCATGTCTGGCAGATGATTCCGGAGTGTCCACCAAGTGGTTCTGGTATACCTGGCAGGTGATTTTGGCGTGTCAGGAAGGTGGTTCCGGCTAGCTGAGCAGGTGGATCAGGCGTGCTCGCCAGGTGGTTCAGGCGGGTCTGGCAGGTGCTTTCGGTCTGTTCGGGGAGTGGTTCCGGCATCTCAGGCACATGGTTCTGGCACGTCTGAGAGGTGGTTCCGACAGGCCCGACAGGTGTTTCCAGAGTGTCCGCCAACTGGTTATGGTGTAGCTGAAAGGTGATGTTGGCGTGACCGGCAGGTGGTTCCAGCCAGCCCGACAGGTGATTCCGGAGTGTCTGCCGCGTGGTTCTGGCGTAGCCGGCAGGTGATTTTGGCGTGTCCAGCATGTGGTTCCGGCGAGCTCGGCAGGTGGTACCGGCGTGTCCTGATCATGGTTCTGGCACGTCTGAGAGATGGTTCCGGCATGCCCGGCAGGTGATTCTGGGGAGTCCGCATGTGGTTCTGTGGAGTGGATCAGGTGGTACCGGCATACTCGGCAGGTGGTACCGGCGTGTCAGGAACATGGTTCTGGCAAGTCTGAGAGGTGGTTCCGGCTTGCCCGACAGGTGATTCCGGAGTGTTCGCCAAGTGGTTCTGGCGTAGCCGGCAGGTCATTTTGCATGTCCGGCGGTGGTTCCGGCGAGTCGAGCCGGTGGTTCCGGCGTAGCCGGCAGTTGATTTTGGCGTGTCCACTAGGTGGTTCTGGGGAGTGGATCAGCTGGTTCCGGCATACTCGGCAGGTGGTACCGGCGTGTCCAGAACATGGTTATGGCAGGTCTGAGAGGTGGTTCCGGCACGCCCGACAGGTGATTCCGGAGCGTCCGCCAAGTGTTTCTGGCGTACCCGGCAGGTGATTTTGGCATGTCCGACAGGTGTTTCTTGCGAGTCGAGCAGGTGGCTCAGGCATGCTCAGCTGGTGCTTCCGGCGTCTCTGGCACGTGGTTCTGGTGTGTCTGAGAGCTGGTTCTGGCATGTCCGGCAGATGATTCTGGAGTGTCCACCAAGTGGTTCTGGTATACCTGGCAGGTGATTTTGGCGTGTCAGGAAGGTGGTTCCGGCTAGTTGAGCAGGTGGATCAGGCGTGCTCGCCAGGGGGTTCAGGCGAGTCTGGCAGGTGGTTTCGGTCTGTTCGGGGAGTGGTTCCGGCATCTCAGGCACATGGTTCTGGCACGTCTGAGAGGTGGTTCCGGCCGGCCCGACAGGTGTTTCCGGAGTGTCCGCCAAGTGTTTCTTGCGTAGCGGAAAGGTGATGTTGGCGTGACCGGCAGGTGGTTCCAGCCAGCCCGGCAGGTGATTCCGGAGTGTCTGCCGAGAGGTTCTGGCGTAGCCGGCAGGTGATTTTGGCGTGTCCAGCGGGTGGTTTTGGCGAGTCGAGCAGGTGGTTCTGGCGTGCTCGGCAGGTGCTTCCGGTGTCATTGGCATGTGGTTCCGGCATGTCTGAGAGGTGGTTCCGCCATGCCCGGCAGGTGATTCCGGAGTGTTCGCCAAGTGGTTCTGGCGTAGCTGGCAGGTGATTTTGCATGTCCGGCAATGGTTCCGGCGAGTCGAGCCGGTGGTTCCGGCATGTCCAGCAGGTGTTCCCGGCATGCCTGGCAGGTGATTCCGGAGTGTCCGGCATGTGGTTCTGGCCCCTCTGAGAGGTGGTTCCGGCATGCCCGGCAGGTGATACCGGAGTGTCCAGCATTTGGTTCTGGCACCTGTGAGAGGTGGTTCCAGCCAGCCCGGCAGGTGATTCCGGAGTGTCTGCTGAATGGTTCTGGCGTAGCCGGCAGGTGATTTTGGCGTGTGGAGCAGGTCGTTCCGGCGAGCTCGGGAGGTGGTACCGGCGTGTCCGGAACATGGTTCTGGCACGTCTGAGAGATGGTTCCGGCATGCCCGGCAGGTGATTCCGGAGTGTCCGGCATGTGGTTCTGGCACCTCTGAGAGGTGGTTCCGGCATGCACGGCAGGTGGTTCCGGAGTGTCTGCCGAGTGGTTCTGGCGTTGCTGGCAGGTGATTCTGGGGTGTCCGCAGGTGGTACTGTGGAGTGGATCAGGTGGTTCCTGCATACTCGGCAGGTGGTACCGGCGTGTCCGGAACATGGTTCTGGCAAGTCTGAGAGGTGGTTCCGGCATGCCCGACAGGTGATTCCAGAGTGTTCGCCAAGTGGTTCTGGCGTAGCCGGCAGGTCATTTTGCATGTCTGGCATGTGGTTCTGGCACCTCTGAGAGGTGGTTCCGGCATGCACGGCAGGTGGTTCCGGAGTGTCTGCCGAGTGGTTCTGGCGTACCCGGCAGGTGATTTTGGCGTGTCTGGCAGGTGTTTCTGGCAAGTCGAGCATTTGGCTCAGGCATGTTCAGCAGGTGCTTCCGGCGTGTCTGGCACGTGTTTCTGGTGTGTCTGAGAGCTGGTTCTGGCATGTCCGGCAGATGATTCTGGAGTGTCAACCAAGTGGTTGTGGCATACCCGGCAGGTGATTTTAGCGTGTCAGGTAGGTGGTTCCAGCGAGTCGAGTAGGTGGTTCCGGCGTGCTCGGCAGGTCGTTCAGGCGGGTCTGGCAGGTGGTTTCGGTCTGTTCGGGGTGTGGTTCCGGCATCTCAGGCACATGGTTATTGCAAGTCTGATAGGTGGTTCCGGCCGGCCCGACAGGTGTTTCCATGGTGTCCGCCAAGTGGTTCTGGCATAGCTGGCAGGTGATGTTGGCGTGACCGGCAGGTGGTTCCAGCCAGCCCGGCAGGTGATTCCAAAGTGTTCACCAAATGGTTGTGGCGTAGCCGGAAGGTGATTTTGGCGTGTCCACCAGGTGGTTTTGGCGTGTCGAGCAGGTGGTTCTGGCGTGCTCGGCAGGTGCTTCCGGTGTCATTTTCATGCGGTTCCGACATGTCTGAGAGGTGGTTCCGCCATGCCCGGCAGGTGATTCCGGAGTGTTCGCCAAGTGGTTGTGGCGTAGCCGGCAGGTGATTTTGCATGTCAGGCTATGGTTCCGGCGAGTCGAGCCGGTGGTTCCGGCATGTCCAGCAGGTGATTCCGGCATGTCCAGCAGGTGGTTCTGGGGAGTGGATCAGGTGGTTCCGTCATGCCCGGCAGGTGATTCCGGAGTGTCCGGCATGTGGTTCTGGCACCTCTGAGAGGTTGTTCTGGCATGCCGGGCAGGTGATACCGGAGTGTCCGGCATTTGGTTCTGGCACCTCTGAGACGTGGTTCCGGGATGCCTGGCATGTGATTCCGGAGTGTCTGCCGAGTGGTTCTGGCGTGTCCAGCAGGTGTTTCCGGTCTGTCCGGCAGGTGGTTCTGGCGTGACCGGCAGGACGTTCTGGCACGTCTGAGAGTTGGTTCCGGCTTGCCCGACAGGTGATTCCGGAGTGTCCGCCACGTGGTTCTGGCGTACCCGGCAGGTGATTTTGGCGTGTCTGGCAGGTGCTTCTTGCAAGTCGAGCATTTGGCTCAGGCATGCTCAGCAGGTGCTTCCAGCGTGTCTGGCACGTGGTTCTGCTGTGTCTGAGAGCTGCTTCTGCCATGTCCGGCAGATGATTCCGGAGTGTCCACCAAGTGGTTGTGGCATACCAGGCAGGTGATTTTAGCGTGTCAGGTAGGTGGTTCTGGCGAGTCGAGTAGGTGGTTCCGGCGTGCTCGGCAGGTTGTTCAGGCGGGTCTGGCAGGTGGTTTCGGTCTGTTCAGGGTGTGGTTCCGGCATCTCAGGCATATGGTTCTGGCACGTCTGATAGGTGGTTCCGGCCGGCCCGACAGGTGTATCCATGGTGTCCGCCAAGTGTTTCTGGCGTACCCGGCAGGTGATTTTGGCATGTCCGACAGGTGTTTCTTGCGAGTCGAGCAGGTGGCTCAGGCATGCTCAGCTGGTGCTTCCGGCGTCTCTGGCTCGTGGTTCTGGTGTGTCTGAGAGCTGGTTCTGGCATGTCCGGCAGATGATTCCGGAGTGTCCACCAAGTGGTTGTGGCATACCCGGCAGGTGATTTTGGCGTGTCACGTAGGTGGTTCCAGCGAGTCGAGTAGGTGGTTCCGGCGTGCTCGGCAGGTGGTTCAGGCGGGTCTGGCAGGTGGTTTCGGTCTGTTCGGGGAGTGGTTCCGGCATCTCAGGCACATGGTTCTGGCACGTCTGAGAGGTGGTTCCGGCCGGCCCGACAGGTGTTTCAGGAGTGTCGCCAAGTGGTTCTGGCGTAGCGGAAAGGTGATGTTGGCGTGACCGGCAGGTGGTTCCAGCCAGCCCGGCAGGTGATTCCGGAGTGTCTGCCGAGAGGTTCTGGCGTAGCCGGCAGGTGATTTTGGCGTGTCCAGCGGGTGGTTTTGGCGAGTCGAGCAGGTGGTTCTGGCGTGCTCGGCAGGTGCTTCCGGTGTCATTGGCATGTGGTTCCGGCATGTCTGAGAGGTGGTTCCGCCATGCCCGGCAGGTGATTCCGGAGTGTTCGCCAAGTGGTTCTGGCGTAGCCGGCAGGTGATTTTGCATGTCCGGCAATGGTTCCGGCGAGTCGAGCCGGTTGTTCCGGCATGTCCAGCAGGTGGTCCCGGCATGCCCGGCAGGTGATTCTGGAGTGTCCGGCATGTGGTTCTGGCCCCTCTGAGAGGTGGTTCCGGCATGCCCGGCAGGTGATACCGGAGTGTCCAGCATTTGGTTCTGGCACCTGTGAGAGGTGGTTCCAGCCAGCCCGGCAGGTGATTCCGGAGTGTCTGCTGCGTGGTTCTGGCGTAGGCAGCGGGTGATTTTGGCGTGTCCAGCAGTTGGTTCCGGCGAGCTCGGCAGGTGGTACCGGCGTGTCCGCAACATGGTTCTGGCACGTCTGAGAGATGGTTCCGGCATGCCCGGCAGGTGATTCCGGAGTGTCCGGCATGTGGTTCTGTCACCTCTGAGAGGTGGTTCCGGCATGCCCGGCAGGTGGTTCCGGAGTGTCTGCCGAGTGGTTCTGGCGTAGCCGGCAGGTGATTCTGGGGTGTCCAGCAGGTGGTTCTGGGGTGTGGATCAGGTGGTTCCGGCATACTCCGCAGGTGGTACCGGCGTGTCCGGAACATGGTTCTGGCAAGTCTGAGAGGTGGTTCCGGCATGCCCGACAGGTGATTCCGGAGTGTTCGCAAAGTGGTTCTGGCGTAGCTGGCAGGTCATTCTGCATGTCCGGCGGTGGTTCCGGCGACTCGAGCCGGTGGTTCCGGCGTGTCCAGCAGGTCGTTCCGGTCTGTCCGGCAGGTGGTTCTGGCGTGTCCGGCACGAGGTTCTGGCACGTCTGAGAGTTGGCTCCGGCATACCCGACAGGTGATTCCGGAGTGTCCGCCACGTGGTTCTGGCGTACCCGGCAGGTGATTTTGGCGTGTCTGGCAGGTGTTTCTTGCAAGTCGAGCATGTGGCTCAGGCATGACCAGCAGGTGCTTCCGGCGTGTCCGGCACGTGTTCCTGGTGTGTCTGAGAGCTGGTTCTGGCATGTCCGGCAGATGATTCCGGAGTGTCCACCAAGTGGTTGTGGCATACCCGGCAGGTGATTTTAGCGTGTCAGGTAGGTGGTTCCGGCGAGTCGAGTAGGTGGTTCCGGCGTGCTCGGCAGGTGGTTCAGGCGGGTCTGTCAGGTGGTTTCGGTCTTTTCGGGGTGTGGTTCCGGCATCTCAGGCACATGGTTCTGGCACGTCTGACAGGTGGTTCCGGCCGGCCCGACAGGTGTTTCCATGGTGTCCGCCAAGCGGTTCTGGCATAGCTGGCAGGTGATGTTGGCGTGTCCAGCAGGTGGTTCCGGCGAGCTTGGCAGGTGGTACCGGCGTGTCCGCAACATGGTTCTGGCACGTCTGAGAGATGGTTCCGGCATGCCCGGCAGGTGATTCCGGAGTGTCCGTCATGTGGTTCTGGCACCTCTGAGAGGTGGTTCCGGCATGACCGGCAGGTGGTTCCGGAGTGTCTGCCGAGTGGTTCTGGCGTAGTCGGCAGTTGATTCTGGCATCTCCAGCAGGTGGTTCTGGGGAGTACATCAGGTGGTTCCGGCGTACTCGGCAGGTGGTACCGGCGTGTCCGGAACATGGTTCTGGCAAGTCTGAGAGGTGGTTCCGGCTTGCCCGACAGGTGATTCCGGAGTGTTCGCCAAGTGGTTCTGGCGTAGCCGGCAGGTCATTTTGCATGTCCGGCGGTGGTTCCGGCGACTCAAGCCGGTGGTTCTGGCATGTCCGGCAGGTGTTTCCGGTGTGTCCGGCAGGTGGTTCTGGCGTGTCCGGCATGAGGTCCTGGCACGTCTGAGAGTTGCTTCCGGCATGCCCGACAGGTGATTCCGGAGAGTCCGCCACGTGGTTCTGGCCTACCCGGCAGGTGATTTTGGCGTGTCTGGCAGGTGATTCTTGCAAGTCGAGCATGTGGCTCAGGCATGATCAGCAGGTGCTTCCGGCGTGTCCGGCACGTGGTTCTGGTGTGTCAGAGGGCTGGTTCTGGCATTTCCGGCAGATGATTCCGGAGTGTCCACCAAGTGGTTCTCGTAGAACTGGCAGGTGATTTTGGCGTGTCGGGAAGGTGGTTCCGGATAGTTGAGCAGGTGGATCAGGCGTGCTCGCCAGGGGGTTCAGGCGGGTCTGGCAGGTTTTTTCGGTCTGTTCGGGGAGTGGTTCTGGCATCTCAGGCACATGGTTCTGGCACGTCTGAGAGGTGGTTCCGGCCGGCCCGACAGGTGCTTCCGGAGTGTCCGCCAAGTGGTTCTGGCGTAGCTGAAAGGTGATGTTGGCGTGACCGGCAGGTGGTTCCAGCCAGCCCGGCAGGTGATTCCGGAGTGTCTGCCGAGTGGTTCTGGCGTAGCCGGCAGGTGATTTTGGCGTGTCCAGCGGGTGGTTTTGGCGAGTCTAGCGGTGGTTCTGGCGTGCTCGGCAGGTGCTTCCGGTGTCATTGGCATGTGGTTCCGGCATGTCTGAGAGGTGGTTCCGCCATGCCCGGCAGGTGATTCCGGAGTGTTCGCCAAGTGGTTCTGGCGTAGCCAGCAGGTGATTTTACATGTCCGGCAATGGTTCCGGTGAGTCAAGCCGGTGGTTCCGGCATGTCCGGCAGGTGATGCCGGCATGTCCAGCAGGTGGTTCCGGCATGCCCGGCAGGTGATTCCGGAGTGTCCGGCATGTGGTTCTGGCACCTCTGAGAGGTGGTTCCGGCATGCCCGGCAGGTGATACCGGAGTCTCCGGCATTTGGTTCTGGCACCTCTGAGAGGTGGTTCCGGCATGCCCGGCAGGTGATACCGGAGTCTCCAGCATTTGGTTCTGGCACCTCTGAGAGGTGGTTCCGGCATGCCCGGCAGGTGATACCGGAGTGTCCAGCATTTGGTTCTGGCACCTGTGAGAGATGTTTCCGGAATGCACGGCATGTGATTCCGGAGTGTCTGCCGAGTGGTTCTGGCGTAGCCAGCAGGTGATTTTGACGTGTCCAGCAGGTGGTTTTGGCGAGCTCAGCAGGTGGTTCCGGCATGTCCGGAACATGGTTCTGGCACGTCTGAGAGAAGGTTCCGGCATGCCCGGCAGGTGATTCCGGAGTGTGCGGCATGTGGTTCTGGCACCTCTGAGAGGTGGTTCCGGCATGCCCGGAGGTTGGTTACGGAGTGTCTGCCGAGTGGTTCTGGAGTAGCCGGCAGGGGATTCTGGCGTATCCAGCAGGTGGTTCTGGGGAGTGGATCAGGTGGTTCCGGTATACTCGGCAGGTGGTACCGGTGTGTCCGGACTTGGTTCTGGCAAGTCTGAGAGGTGGTTCCGGCATGCCCGACAGGTGATTCCGGAGTGTTCGCCAAGTGGTTCTGGCGTAGCCGGCAGGTCATTTTGCATGTCCGGTGGTGGTTCAGGCGAGTCGAGCCGGTGGTTCCAGCGTGTCCAGCAGGTGTTTCCGGTCTGTCCGGCAGTTGGTTCTGGCGTGACCGGCACGAGGTTCTGGCACGTCTGAGAGTTGGTTCCGGCATGCCCGACAGGTGATTCCGGAGTGTCCGCCAGGAGGTTCTGGCGTACCCGGCAGGTGATTTTGGTGTGTCTGGCAGGAGTTTCTGGCAAGTCGAGCATTTGGGTCAGGCATGCTCAGCAGGTGCTTCCGGCGTGTCTGGCACGTGGTTCTGGTGTGTCTGAGAGCTGGTTCTGGCATGTCCGGCAGATGATTCCGGAGTGTCCACCAAGTGGTTGTGGCATACCCGGCAGGTGATTTTAGCGTGTCAGGTAGGTGGTTCCAGCGAGTCGAGTAGGTGGTTCCGGCATTCCCGGCAGGTGATTCCGGAGTGTCCGGCATGTGGTTCTGGCACCTCTGAGAGGTGGTTCCGGCATGCCCGGCAGGTGCTTCCGGAGTGTCTGCCGAGTGGTTCTGGCGTAGCCGGCAGGTGATTTTGGCGTGTCCAGCAGGTGGTTCTGGCGAGCTCGGCAGCTGGTATCGGCGTGTCCGGAACATGGTTCTCGCACGTCTGAGAGAAGGTTCCGGCATGCCCGGGAGGTGATTCCGGAGTGTCCGGCATGTGGTTCTGGCACCTCTGAGAGGTGGTTCCGGCATGCCCGGCAGGTGGTTCCGGAGTGTCTGCCGAGTGGTTCTGTCGTCGCCGGCAGGTCATTTTGCATGTCCGGCGGTGGTTTCGGCGAGTCGAGCCGGTGGTTCCGGCATGTCCGGCAGGTGATTCCGGCATGTAAATCAGGTGGTTCTGGGGAGTCGATCAGGTGGTTCCGGCTGGCCCGGCAGGTGATTCCGGAGTGTCCGGCATGTGATTCTGGCACCTCTGAGAGGATGTTCTGGCATGCCTGGCAGGTGATACCGGAGTGTCCGGCATTTGGTTCTGGCACCTCTGAGAGGTGGTTCCGGCATGCCCGGCAGGTGATACCGGAGTCTCCGGCATTTGGTTCTGGCACCTCTGACAGGTGGTTCCGGAATGCCTGGCATGTGATTCCGGAGTGTCTGCCAAGTTGTTCTGGCATAGCCGGCAGGGCATTTTGCATGTCCGGCGGTGGTTCCGGCGAGTCAAGCCGGTGGTTCCGGCGTAGCCGGCAGTTGATTTTGGCGTGTCCACTAGGTGGTTCTGGGGAGTGGATCAGCTGGTTCCGGCATACTCGGCTGGTGGTACCGGCGTGTCCAGAACATGGTTATGGCAAGTCTGAGATGTGGTTCCGGGACGCCCGGCAGATGATTCCGGAGTGTCTGCTGAATGGTTCTGGCGTAGCCGGCAGGTGACTTTGGCGTGTCCAGCAGGTCGTTCCTGCGAGCTCGGCAGGTGGTACCGGCGTGTCCTGAACATGGTTCTGGCACGTCTGAGAGATGGTTCCGGCATGCCCGGCTGGTGATTCCGGAGTGTCCGGCATGTGGTTCTGTCACCTCTGAGAGGTGGCTCCGCCATGCCCGGCAGGTGATTCCGGAGTGTCTGCCGAGTGGTTCTGGCGTAGCCGACAGTTGATTTTGGCGTGTCCATTGGTGGCTCTGGGGAGTGGATCAGCTGGTTCCGGCTTACTCGGCAGGTGGTACCGGCGTGTCCAGAACATGGTTCTGGCAAGTCTGAGAGGTGGTTCCGGCACGCCCGACAGGTGATTCCGGAGCGTCCGCCAAGTGTTTCTGGCATACCCGGCAGGTGATTTTGGCATGTCCGACAGGTGTTTCTTGCGAGTCGAGCAGGTGGCTCAGGCATGCTCAGCTGGTGCTTCAGGCGTCTCTGGCACGTGGTTCTGGTGTGTCTGAGAGCTGGTTCTGGCATGTCCGGCAGATGATTCCGGATTGTCCACCAAGTGGTTCTGGTAGACCTGGCAGGTGATTTTGGCGTGTCAGGAAGGTGGTTCCGGCTAGTTGAGCAGGTGGATCAGGCGTGCTCGCCAGGGGGTTCAGGCGGGTCTGGCAGGTGGTTTTGGTCTGTTCGGGGAGTGGTTCCGGCATCTCAGGCACATGGTTCTGGCACGTCTGAGAGGTGGTTCCGGCCGGCCCGACAGGTGTTTCCGGAGTGCCCGCCAAGTGGTTCTGGCGTAGCTGAAAGGTGATGTTGGCGTGACCGGCAGGTGGTTCCAGCCAGCCCGGCAGGCAATTCCGGAGTGTCTGCCGCGTGGTTCTGGCGTAGCCGGCAGGAGATTTTGGCGTGTCCAGCAGGTGGTTGCTGCGAGCTCGGCAGGTGGTACCGGCGTGTCCGGAACATGGTTCTGGCACGTCTGAGAGACGGTTCCGGCATACCCGGCTGGTCTTTCTGGAGTCTCCGGCATGTGGTTCTGGCACCTCTGAGAGGTGGTTCCGGCATGCCCGGCAGGTGGTTACGGAGTGTCTGCCGAGTGGTTCTGGCGTTGCCGGCAGGTGATTCTGGAGTGTCCGCAGGTGGTTCTGGGGAGTGCATCAGGTGGTTCCGGCATACTCGGCAGGTGGTAATGGCGTGTCCGGAACATGGTTCTGGCAAGTCTGAGAGGTGGTTCCGGCATGCCCGACAGGTGATTCCGGAGTGTTCGCCAAGTGGTTCTGGCATAGCCGGGAGGTCATTTTGCATGTCCGGTGGTGGTTCCGGCGAGTCGAGCCGGTGGTTCCGGCGTGTCCGGCAGGTGTTTCGGGTCTGTCCGGCAGGTGGTTCTGTCGTGTCCGGCACGAGGTTCTGGCACGTCTGAGAGTTGGTTCCGGAATGCCCGACAGGGGTTTCCGGAGTGTCCGCCAAGTGGTTCTGGCGTAGCTGAAAGGTGATGTTGGCGTGACCGGCAGGTGGTTCCAGCCAGCCCGGCAGGTGATTCCGGAGAGTCTGCCGAGTGGCTCTGGTGTAGCCGGCAGGTGATTTTGGCGTAACCAGCGGGTGTCTTTGGCGAGTCGAGCAGGTGGTTCTGGCGTGCTCGGCAGGTGTTTCCGGTGTCATTGGCATGCGGTTCCGGCATGTCTGACAGGTGGTTCCGCCATGCCCGGCAGGTGATTCCGGAGTGTTCGCCAAGTGGTTCTGGCGTAGCCGGCAGGTGATTTTGCATGTCCGGCAATGGTTCCGGCGAGTCGAGCCGGTGGTTGCGGCATGTCCAGCAGGTGGTTCCGGCATGCCCGGCTGGTGATTCCGGAGTGTCCGGCATGTGGTTCTGGCACCTCTGAGAGGTGGTTCCGGCATGCACGGCATGTGATTCCGGAGTGTCTGCCGAGTGGTTCTGGCGTAGCCGGCAGTTGATTTTGGCGTGTCCACTAGGTGGTTCTGGGGAGTGGATCAGCTGGTTCCGGCTTACTCGGCAGTTGGTACCGGCGTGTCCAGAACATGGTTCTGGCAAGTCTGAGAGGTGGTTCCAACACGCCCGACAGGTGATTCCGGAGCGTCTGCCAAGTGTTTCTGGCGTACCCGGCAGGTGATTTTGGCATGTCCGACAGGTGTTTCTTGCGAGTCGAGCAGGTGGCTCAGGCATGCTCAGCTAGTGCTTCCGGCGTCTCTGGCACGTGGTTCTGGTGTGTCTGAGAGCTGGTTCTGGCATGTCCGGCAGATGATTCCGGAGTGTCCACCAAGTGGTTCTGGTATACCTGGCAGGTGATTTTGGCATGTCAGGAAGGTGGTTCCAGCTAGTTGACCAGGTGGATCAGGCGTGCTCGCCAGGGGCTTCAGGCGGGTCTGGCAGGTGGTTTCGGTCTGTTCGGGGAGTGGTTCCGACATCTCAGGCACATGGTTCTGGCATGTCTGAGAGGTGGTTCCGGCCGGCCCGACAGGTGTTTCCGGAGTGTCCGCCAAGTGGTTCTGGCGTAGCAGAGAGGTGATGTTGGCGTGACCGGCAGGTGGTTCTAGCCAGCCCGGCAGGTGATTCCGGAGTGCCTGCCGAGTGGTTCTGGCGTAGCCGGCAGGTCATTTTGGCGTGTCCAGCGGGTGGTTTTGGCGAGTCTACCAGGTGGTTCTGGCGTGCTCGGCAGGTGCTTCCGGTGTCATTGGCATGTGGTTCCGGCATGTCTGAGAGGTGGTTCCGGCATGCCCGACAGGTGATTCCGGAGTGTTCGCCAAGTGGTTCTGGCGTAGCCGGCAGGTCATTTTGCATGTCAGGTGCTGGTTCCGGCGAGTCGAGACGGTGGTTCCGGAGTGTCCAGCAGGTGTTTCCGGACTTTCCGGCAGGTGGTTCTGGCGTGTCCGGCACGAGGTTCTGGCACGTCTGAGAGTTGGTTCCGGCATGCCCGACAGGTGATTCCGGAGTGTCCGCCACGTGGTTCTCGCGTACCCGGCAGTTGATTTTGGCGTGTCCAGTAGGTCGTTCTGGGGAGTGGATCAGCTGGTTCCGGCATACTCGGCGGTTGTTTCCGGCGTGTCCGGCACATGGTTCTGGCACGTATGAGAGGTGGTTCCGGCATGCCCGTCAGGTGATCCCGGAGAGTCCTCCAAGTGGTTCTGGCGTACCCCGCAGTTGTTTCTGGTGTGTCCATCAGGTGGCTTTGGTGAGTCGAGCAGGTAGTTCCGGAGTGCTCGGAAGGTGGTTCCAGCAGGTCCGGCAGGTGTTTGCCGTCTGTCCATGACTTGGTTCTGGCATGCCCGCAAGGTGATTCTGGAGTGTCCACCAAGTGGGTTTGGCGTAGCCGTCATATGATTTTGGCCTTTGAGGCAGGCGGTTCCGGCATGTCCAGCAGGTGGTTCCGGCGAGCTCGGCAGGTGCTTCCGGTCTCTCTGGCACGTGGTTGTGGCACGTCTGAGAGATGGTTCCGGCATGCCCGGCAGGTGATTCCGGAGTGTCCGGCATGTGGTTCTCTCACCTCTGAGAGGTGGTTCCGGCATGCCCGGCAGGTGATTTCGGAGTGTTCGCCAAGTGGTTCTGGCGTAGCCGGCAGGTGATTTGCATGTCCGGAAATGGTTCCAGCGAGTCGAGCCGGTGGTTCCGGCGTGTCCGGCAGGTGGTTCCGGTCTGTCCAGCAGGTGGTTCTGGTGTGTCCGGCACGAGGTTCTGGCACGTCTGAGAGGTTGTGTCGCCATGCACTTCACGTGATTCCGGCTTGTCCGCCAATTGGTTCTGGTGTAGCGGGCAGGTGATTTTTGCGTGTCCGGTATGTGGGACCTGTGAGTCAAGCAGGTGGTTCCGGCGAGTGTTTCCTGTGTTTCCGGTCTGTCCGGGAGATGGTTCCGGCCTGTCCGGCACGTGCTTCTGGCACTTCTGAGATGTTGTGCTGGCATGCCCGGCAGATGATTCTGGAGTGTCCGCCAAGTTTTTCTGGCGTAGCCGGCAGGTGATTTTGGAATGTCCGGCAGGTGGTTCTGGGGAGTGGATCAGGCACTTCCGGCATTCTCGGAAGGTGCTTCCGCTGTCTCCGGCACGTGGTTGTGGCACCTCTGAGAGGTGGTTCCAGCATGCCTGGCAGGTGATTCCGGAGTGTCCGACAAGTGGTTGTAGCGTAGCCGGGTGGTGATTCTGGCATGTCCGGCAAGTGGTTCTGGCGAGTCAAGCAGGTGGTTCCGGCATGTCCGGCAGGTGGTTCCGGTCTGTCCTGGAGGTGGGTCCGGAGTGTCTGCCGAGCGGTTCTGGCGTAGCCGGCAGGTGATTTTGGCGTGTCCAGCAGGTGGTTCTGGGGAGTGGAGCAGGTGTTTCCGGCATACTCGGCAGGTGGTTCCGGCGTGTCCGGCAAATGGTTCTGGCACGTCTGAGAGGTGGTTCCGGCATGCCCGGCAGGTGATTCCAGAGTGTATGGCATGTGGTTCTGGCACCTCTGAGACGTGGATCCGGAATGCCTGGCATGTGATTCCGGAGTGTCTGCCGAGTGGTTGTGGCGTAGCCGGCAGGCGATTGTGGCGTGTCCCGCAGGTGGTTCAGGCGACTTCAGCAGGTGGTTCCGACGTGCTCGGCAGGTTCTTCCGGCGTCTCCGGCACGTGCTTCTGGCACTTCTGAGAGGTGGTTCCGGTCTTAGGGGGAGGGGGATCCGCTGTGTCCGGCACGTTGTTCCGGCACGTCTGAGAGGTGGTTCTATGATGCCCGGCAGGTGATTCCAGAGAGTCCACCAAGTGGTTTTGGCGTAGCCGGAAGGTGGTTTTGGCATGTCCGGCAGGTGGTTCAGACGAGTTGAGCAGGTGGTTCCGGCGTGCTCGGCAGGTGCTTCCGGAGTGCTCGCCAAGTGGTTCTGGCGTAGCCGGCAGGTGATGTTGGCGTGACAGGCAGGTGGTTCCAGCAAGCCCGGCAGGTGATTCCGGAGTGTCTGCCGAGTGGTTCTGGCGTACCCGGCAGGTGATTTTGGCGTGTCCAGCAGGTGGTTTTGGCGAGTCGAGCCACTGGTTCCGGCATGTCCGGCAGGTGGTTCCGGCATGTCCGGCAGGTGGTTCTGGCTTGTCCAGCACGTGGTTACAGCATGCCCGGCAGGTGATTCCGGAGTGTCCGGCATGTGGTTCTGGCACCTCTGAGAGGTGGTTCCGGCATGCCCGGCAGGTGATACCGGAGTGTCCGGCATGTGGTTCTGGCACCTCTGAGAGGTGGTTCCGGCATGCCCGGCAGGTGGTTCCGGTCTGTCCAGCATGTGGTTCTGGTGTGTCCGGCACGAGGTTCTGGCACGTCTGAGAGGTTGTGTCGCCATGCACTTCACGTGATTCCGGCTTGTCCGCCAAGTGGTTCTGGTGTAGCGGGCAGGTGATTTTGGTGTGTCCGGCAGGTGGGACCGGTGAGTCAAGCAGGTGGTTCCAGCGAGTGTTTCCTGTGTTTCCGGTCTGTCCGGGAGATGGTTCCGGCCTTTCCGGCACGTGCTTCTGGCACTTCTGAGAGGTTGTGCTGGCATGCCCGGCAGGTGATTCTGGAGTGTCCGCCAAGTGGTTTTGGCGTATCCAGCATATGATTTTGGCCTGTGAGGCAGGTGGTTCCGGCATGTTCAGCAGGTTGTTCCGGCGAGCTCGTCAGGTGCTTCCGGTCTCTCCGGCACGTGGTTGTGGCACGTCTGAGAGATGGTTCCGGCATGCCAGGCAGGTGATTCCGGAGTGTCCGGCATGTGGTTCTGGCACCTCTGAGAGGTGGTTCCGGAATGCCTGGCATGTTATTCCGGAGTGTCTGACGAGTGGTTCTGGTGTAGCCAGCAGGTGATTCTGGCGTATCCAGCAGGTGGTTCTGGGGTGTGGATCAGGTGGTTCCGGCATACTCGGCAGGTGGTACCGGCGTGTCCGGAACATGGTTCTGGCAAGTCTGAGAGGTGGTTCCGGCATGCCCGACAGGTGATTCCGGAGTGTTTGCCAAGTGGTTATGACGTAGCCGGCAGGTCATTTTGCATGTCCGGCGGTGGTTCCGGCGAGTCGAGCCGGTGGTTCCGGCGTGTCCGGCAGGTGTTTCGGGTCTGTCCGGCAGGTGGTTCTGTCGTGTCTGGCACGAGGTTCTGGCACGTCTGAGAGTTGGTTCCGGCATGCCCGACAGGTGATTCCGGAGAGTCCGCCACGTGGTTCTGGCCTACCCGGCAGGTGATTTTGGCGTGTCTGGCAGGTGTTTCTTGCAAGTCGAGCATGTGGCTCAGGCATGATCAGCAGGTGCTTCCGGCGTGTCCGGCACGTGGTTCTGGTGTGTCAGAGGGCTGGTTCTGGTATTTCCGGCAGATGATTCCGGAGTGTCCACCAAGTGGCTCTGGTATACCTGGCAGGTGATTTTGGCGTGTCGGGAAGGTGCTTCCGGCTAGTTGAGGAGGTGGATCAGGCGTGCTCGCCAGGGGGTTCAGGCGGGTCTGGCAGGTGGTTTCGGTCTGTTCGGGGTGTGGTTCCGGCATCTCAGGCACATGGTTCTGGCACGTCTGTGATGTGGTTCTGGCCGGCCCTACAGGTGTTTCCGGTGTGTCCGCCAAGTGGTTCTGGCGTAGCTGAAAGGCGATGTTGGCGTGACCGGCAGGTGGTTCCAGCCAGCCCGGCAGGTGATTCCGGAGTGTCTGCTGAATGGTTGTGGCGTAGCCGGCAGGTGATTTTGGCGTGTCCAGCAGGTGGTTCCGGCGAGCTCGGCAGGTGGTTCCGGCATGTCCGGAACATGGTTCTGGCAAGTCTGAGAGGTGGTTCCGGCATGCCCGACAGGTGATTCCCGAGTGTTCGCCAAGTGGTTCTGGCGTAGCCGGCAGGTCATTTTGCATGTCCGGCGGTGGTTCCGGGGAGTCGAGCCGGTGGTTCCGGCGTAGCCGCCAGTTGATTTTGGCGTGTCCACTAAGTGGTGCTGGGGAGTGGATCAGCTGGTTCCGGCATACTCGGCAGGTGGTACCGACGTGTGCAGAACATGGTTCTGGCAAGTCTGAGAGGTGGTTCCGGCACGCCCGACAGGTGATTCCGGAGCGTCCGCCAAGTGTTTCTGGCATACCCGGCAGGTGATTTTGGCCTGTCCGTCAGGTGTTTCTTGCGAGTCGAGCAGGTGGCTCAGGCATGCTCAGCTGGTGCTTCCGGCGTCTCTGGCACGTGGTTCTGGTGTGTCTGAGAGCTGGTTCTGGCATGTCCGGCAGATGATTCCGGATTGTCCACCAAGTGGTTCTGGTAGACCTGGCAGGTGATTTTGGCGTGTCAGGAAGGTGGTTCCGGCTAGTTGAGCAGGTGGATCAGGCGTGCTCGCCAGGGGGTTCAGGCGGGTCTGGCAGGTGGTTTCGGTCTGTTCGGGGAGTGGTTCCGGCATCTCAGGCACATGGTTCTGGCACGTCTGAGAGTTGGTTCCGGAATGCCCGACAGGGGTTTCCGGAGTGTCCGCCAAGTGGTTCTGGCGTAGCTGAAAGGTGATGTTGGCGTGACCGGCAGGTGGTTCCAGCCAGCCCGGCAGGTGATTCCGGAGAGTCTGCCGAGTGGCTCTGGTGTAGCCGGCAGGTGATTTTGGCGTAACCAGCGGGTGTTTTTGGCGAGTCGAGCAGGTGGTTCTGGCGTGCTCGGCAGGTGTTTCCGGTGTCATTGGCATGCGGTTCCGGCATGTCTGACAGGTGGTTCCGCCATGCCCGGCAGGTGATTCCGGAGTGTTCGCCAAGTGGTTCTGTCATAGCCGGCAGGTGATTTTGCATGTCCGGCAATGGTTCCGGCGAGTCGAGCCGGTGGTTGCGGCATGTCCAGCAGGTGGTTCCGGCATGCCCGGCAGGTGATTCCGGAGTGTCCGGCATGTGGTTCTGGCACCTCTGAGAGGTGGTTCCGGCATGCACGGCATGTGATTCCGGAGTGTCTGCCGAGTGGTTCTGGCGTAGCCGGCAGTTGATTTTGGCGTGTCCACTAGGTGGTTCTGGGGAGTGGATCAGCTGGTTCCGGCTTACTCGGCAGTTGGTACCGGCGTGTCCAGAACATGGTTCTGGCAAGTCTGAGAGGTGGTTCCAACACGCCCGACAGGTGATTCCGGAGCGTCTGCCAAGTGTTTCTGGCGTACCCGGCAGGTGATTTTGGCATGTCCGACAGGTGTTTCTTGCGAGTCGAGCAGGTGGCTCAGGCATGCTCAGCTGGTGCTTCCGGCGTCTCTGGCACGTGGTTCTGGTGTGTCTGAGAGCTGGTTCTGGCATGTCCGGCAGATGATTCCGGAGTGTCCACCAAGTGGTTCTGGTATACCTGGCAGGTGATTTTGGCATGTCAGGAAGGTGGTTCCAGCTAGTTGACCAGGTGGATCAGGCGTGCTCGCCAGGGGCTTCAGGCGGGTCTGGCAGGTGGTTTCGGTCTGTTCGGGGAGTGGTTCCGACATCTCAGGCACATGGTTCTGGCATGTCTGAGAGGTGGTTCCGGCCGGCCCGACAGGTGTTTCCGGAGTGTCCGCCAAGTGGTTCTGGCGTAGCAGAGAGGTGATGTTGGCGTGACCGGCAGGTGGTTCTAGCCAGCCCGGCAGGTGATTCCGGAGTGCCTGCCGAGTGGTTCTGGCATAGCCGGCAGGTCATTTTGGCGTGTCCAGCGGGTGGTTTTGGCGAGTCTACCAGGTGGTTCTGGCGTGCTCGGCAGGTGCTTCCGGTGTCATTGGCATGTGGTTCCGGCATGTCTGAGAGGTGGTTCCGGCATGCCCGACAGGTGATTCCGGAGTGTTCGCCAAGTGGTTCTGGCGTAGCCGGCAGGTCATTTTGCATGTCAGGTGCTGGTTCCGGCGAGTCGAGACGGTGGTTCCGGAGTGTCCAGCAGGTGTTTCCGGTCTGTCCGGCAGGTGGTTCTGGCGTGACCGGCACGAGGTTCTGGCACGTCTGAGAGTTGGTTCCGGCATGCCTGACAGGTGATTCCGGAGTGTCCGCCACGTGGTTCTGGCGTACCCGGCAGGTGATTTCGGCGTGTCTGGCCGGTGTTTCTTGCAAGTCGAGCATTTGGCTCAGGCATGCTCAGCAGGTGCTTCCGGCGTGTCTGGCACGTGGTTCTGGTTTGTCTGAGAGCTGGTTCTGGCATGTCCGGCAGATGATTCTGGAGTGTCCACCAAGTGGTTGTGGCTTACCCGGCAGGTGATTTTAGCGTGTCAGGTAGGTGGTTCCAGCAAGTCGAGTAGGTGGTTCCGGCGTGCTCGGCATGTGGTTCAGGTGGGTCTGGCAGGTGGTTTCGGTCTGTTCGGGGTGTGGTTCCAGCATCTCAGGCACATGGTTCTGGCACGTCTGATAGGTGGTTCCAGCCGGCCCGACATGTGTTTCCATGGTGTCTGCCAAGTGGTTCTGGCATAGCTGGCAGGTGATGTTGGCGTGACCGGCAGGTGGTTCCAGCCAGCCCGGCAGGTGATTCCGAAGAGTTCACCAAATGGTGGTGGCGTAGCCGGCAGGTGATTTTGGCGTGTCCAGCAGGTGGTATTGGCGAGTCGAGCAGGTGGTTCTGGCGTGCACGGCAGGTGCTTCCGGTGTCATTGGCATGTGGTTCCGGCATGTCTGAGAGGTGGTTCCGGCATGCCCGGCAGGTGATTCCGGAGTGTTCGCCAAGTGGTTCTGGCGTAGCCAGCAGGTGATTTTGCATGTCCGGCAATGGTTCCGGCAAGTCGAGCCGGTGGTTCCGGCATGTCCGGCAGGTGATTCCGGCATGTCCAGCAGGTGGTTCCGGCATGCCCGGCAGGTGATTCCGGAGTGTCCGGCATGTGGTTCTGGCACCTCTGAGAGGTGGTTCCGGCATGCCCGGCAGGTGATACCGGAGTCTCCGGCATTTGGTTCTGGCACCTCTGAGAGGTGGTTCCGGAATGCCTGGCATGTGATTCCGGAGTGTCTGCCGAGTGGTTCTAGCGTAGCCGACAGTTGATTTTGGCGTGTCCACTAGGTGGCTCTGGGGAGTGGATCAGCTGGTTCCGGCTTATTCGGCAGGTGGTACCGGCGTGTCCACAACATGGTTCTGGCAAGTCTGAGAGGTGGTTCCGGCACGCCCGACAGGTGATTCCGGAGCGTCCGCCAAGTGTTTCTGGCATACCCGGCAGGTGATTTTGGCATGTCCGACAGGTGTTTCTTGCGAGTCGAGCAGGTGGCTCAGGCATGCTCAGCTGGTGCTTCAGGCGTCTCTGGCACGTGGTTCTGGTGTGTCTGAGAGCTGGTTCTGGCATGTCCGGCAGATGATTCCGGAGTGTCCACCAAGTGCTTCTGGTATATCTGGCAGGTGATTTTGGCGTGTCAGGAAGGTGGTTCCGGCTAGTTGAGCAGGTGGATCAGGCGTGCTCGCCAGGGGGTTCAGGCGGGTCTGGCAGGTGGTTTCGGTCTGTTCGGGGAGTGGTTCCGGCATCTCAGGCACATGGTTCTGGCATGTCTGAGAGGTGGTTCCGGCCGGCCCGACAGGTGTTTCCGGAGTGTCCGCCAAGTGGTTCTGGCGTAGCTGAAAGGTGATGTTGGCGTGACCGGCAGGTGGTTCCAGCCAGCCCGGCAGGTGATTCCGGAGTGTCTGCCGAGTGGTTCTGGCGTAGCCGGCAAGTGATTTTGGCGTGTCCAGCGGGTGGTTTTGGCGAGTCGAGCAGGTGTTTCTGGCGTGCTCGGCAGGTGCTTCCGGTGTCATTGGCATGTGGTTCCGGCATGTCTGAGAGGTGGTTCCGCCATGCCTGGCAGGTGATTAAGTAGTGTTCGCCAAATGGTTCTGGCGTAGCCGTCAGGTGATTTTGCATGTCCGGCAATGGTTCCGGCGAGTCGAGCCGGTGGTTCCGGCATGTCCGGCAGGTGATTCCGGCATGTCCAGCAGGTGGTTCCGGCATGCCCGGCAGGTGATTCCGGAGTGTCCGGCATGTGGTTCTGGCACCTCTGAGAGGTGGTTCCGGCATGACCGGCAGGTGATACCGGAGTCTCCGGCATTTGGTTCTGGCACCTCTGAGAGGTGGTTCCAGCATGCCCGGCAGGTGATACCGGAGTGTCCAGCATTTGGTTCTGGCACCTGTGAGAGGTGGTTCCGGAATGCACGGCATGTGATTCCGAGAGTGACTGCCGAGTGGTTCTGGCGTAGCCGGCAGGTGATTTTGGCGTGTCCAGCAGGTGGTTCCGGCGAGCTCGGCAGGTGGTACCGGCGTGTCCGGAACATGGTTCTGGCAAGTCTGAGAGATGGTTCCGGCATGCCCGGCAGGTGATTCCGGCGTCTCCGGCATGTGGTTCTGGCACCTCTGAGAGGTGGTTCCGGCATGCCCGGCAGGTGATTCCGGAGTGTCCGGCATTTGGTTCTGGCACCTCTGAGAGGTGGTTCCGGAATGCCTGGCATGTGATTCCGGAGTGTCTGCCGAGTGGTTCTGGCGTAGCCGGCAGTTGATTTTGGCGTGTCCACTAGTTGGTTCTGGGGAGTGGATCAGCTGGTTCCTGCATACAGGGCAGGTGGTACCGGCGTGTCCAGAACATGGTTCTGGCAAGTCTGAGAGGTGGTTCCGGCACGCCCGACAGGTGATTCCGGAGCGTCCGCCAAGTGTTTCTGGCGTACCCGGCAGGTGATTTTGGCATGTCCGACAGGTGTATCTTGCGAGTCGAGCAGGTGGCTCAGGCATGCTCAGCTGGTGCTTCCGGCGTCTCTGGCACGTGGTTCTGGTGTTTCTGAGAGCTGGTTCTGACATGTCCGGCAGATGATTCCGGAGTGTCCACCAAGTGGTTCTGGTATACCTGGCAGGTGATTTTGGCGTGTCAGGAAGGTGGTTCCGGCTAGTTGAGCAGGTGGATCAGGCGTGCTCGCCAGGGGGTTCAGGTGGGTCTGGCAGGTGGTTTCGTTCTGTTCGTGGAGTGGTTCCGGCATCTCAGGCTCATGGTTCTGGCACGTCTGAGAGGTGGTTCCGGCCGTCTCGACAGGTGTTTCCATGGTGTCCGCCAAGTGTTACTGGCGTAGCTGGCAGGTGATGTTGGCGTGACCGGCAGGTGGTTCCAGCCAGCCCGGCAGGTGATTCCGAAGAGTTCACCAAATGGTTGTGGCGTAGCCGGAAGGTGATTTTGGCGTGTCCAGCAGGTGGTTTTGGCGAGTCCAGCAGGTGGTTCTGGCGTGCTCGGCAGGTGCTTCCGTTGTCATTGCCATATGGTTCTGGCATGTCTGAGAGGTGGTTCCGGCCGGCCGGAGAGGTGTTTCCGGAGTGTCTGCCATGTGGTTCTGGCGTAGCTGGCAGGTGATTCTGGCATGTCCAGCAGGTGGTTCCGGCGAGCTCGGCAGGTGGTACCAGCGTGTCCGGAACATGGTTCTGGCACGTCTGAGAGATGGTTCCGGCATGCCCGGCAGGTGATTCCGGAGTGTCCGGCATGTCGTTCTGGCACGTCTGAGAGGTGGTTCCGGCATGTCCGGCAGGTGGTTCCGGAGTGTCTCACGAGTGGTTCTGGCGTAGTCGGCAGGTGATTCTGGCATGTCCAGAAGGTGGTTCTGGGGAGCGGATCAGGTGGTTCCGGCATACTCGGCAGATGGTCCCGGCGTTTCCGGAACATGGTTCTGGCAAGTCTGAGAGGTGGTTCTGGCATGCCCGACAGGTGAATCCGGAGTGTTCGCCAAGTGGTTCTGGCATAGCCGGCAGGTCATTTTGCATGTCCAGCGGTCGTTCCGGCGAGTGAAGCCGGTGGTTCCGGCGTGCTCGGCAGGTGGTTCAGGCGGGTCTGGCAGGTGGTTTCGGTTTGTTTGGGGTGTGGTTCCGGCATCTCAGACACATGGTTCTGGCACGTCTGAGATGTGGTTCTGGCCGGCCCTACAGGTGTTTCCGGAGTGTCCGCCAAGTGGTTCCAGTGTAGCTGAAAGCTGATGTTTGCGTGACCGGCAGCTGGTTCCAGCCAGCCTGGCAGTTGATTCCGGAGTGTCTGCCGAGTGGTTCTGGCGTAGCCGGCAGTTGATTTTGCCGTGTCCACTAGGTGGTTCTGGGGAGTGGATCAGCTGGTTCCTGCATACTCGGCAGGTGGTACCGGCGTGTCCAGAACATGGTTCTGACAAGTCTGAGAGGTGGTTCCAGCACGCCCGACAGGTGATTCCGGAGCGTCCGCCAAGTGTTTCTGGCGTAGCCGGCAGGTGATTTTGGCATGTCCGACAGGTGTTTCTTGCGAGTCGAGCAGGTGGCTCAGGCATGATCAGCAGGTGCTTCCGGCCTGTCCGGCACGTGGTTCTGGTGTGTCTGAGAGCTGGTTCTGGCATGTCCGGCAGATTATTCCGGAGTGTCCACCAAGTGGTTCTGGTATACCTGGCAGGTGATTTTGGCGTGTCAGGAAGGTGGTTCCGGCTAGTTGAGCAGGTGGATCAGGCGTGCTCACCAGGGGGTTCAGGCGGGTCTGGCACGTGGTTTCGGTCTGTTCGGGGAGTGGTTCCGGCATCTCAGGCACATGGTTCTGGCACGTCTGAGAGGTGGTTCCGGCCGGCCCGACAGGTGTTTCCGGAGTGTCCGCCAAGTGGTTCTGGCGTAGCTGAAAGGTGATGTTGGCGTGACCGGCAGGTGGTTCCAGCCAGCCCGGCAGGTGATTCCGGAGTGTCTGCCGAGTGGTTCAGGCGTTGCCGGCAGGTGATTTTGGCGTGTCCAGCGGGTGGTTTTGGCGAGTCGAGCAGGTGGTTCTGGCGTGCTCGGCAGGTGCTTCCGGTGTCATTGGCATGTGGCTCCGGCATGTCTGAGAGGTGGTTCGGCCATGCCCGGCAGGTGATTCCGGAGTGTTCGCCAAGTGGTTCTGGCGTAGCCGGCAGGTGATTTTGCATGTCCGGCAATGGTTCCGGCGAGTCGAGCCGGTGGTTCCGGCATGTCCAGCAGGTGGTCACGGCATGCCCCGCAGGTGATTCCGGAGTGTCCGGCATGTGGTTCTGGCACCTCTGAGAGGTGGTTCCGGCATGCACGTCATGTGATTCCGGAGTGTCTGCCGAGTGGTTCTGGCGTAGCCGGCAGGTGATTTTGGCATGTCCAGCAGGTGGTTCCGGCGAGCTCGGCAGGTGGTTCCGGCATGTCCGGAACATGGTTCTGGCACGTCTGAGAGATGGTTCCGGCATGCCCGGCAGGTGATTCCAGAGTATCCGGCATGTGGTTCTGGCACCTCTGAGAGGTGGTTCCGGCATGCCCGCCAGTTGGTTACGGAGTGTCTGCCGAGTGGTTCCGGAGTAGCCGGCAGGTGATTCTGGCGTATCCAGCAGGTGGTTCTTGGGAGTGGAACAGGTGGTTCCGGCATACTCGGCAGGTGGTACCGGCGTGTCTGGATCTTGGTTCTGGCAAGTCTGAGAGGTGGTTCCGGCATGCCCAACAGGTGATTCCAGAGTGTTCGCCAAGTGGTTCTGGCGTAGCCGGCAGGTCATTTTGCATGTCCAGTGGTGGTTCCGGCGAGTCGAGCCGGTGGTTCCGGCGTGTCCGGCAGGTGTTTCCGGTCTGTCCGGCAGGTGGTTCTGGCGTGTCCGGCACGAGGTTCTGGCATGTCTGAGAGTTGGTTCCGGCATGCCCGACAGGTGATTCCGGATGGTCCGCCATGTGGTTCTGGCCTAACCGGCAGGTGATTTTGGCGTGTCTGGCACGTGTTTCTTGCAAGTCGAGAATGTGGCTCAGGCATGATCAGCAGGTGCTTCCGGAGTGTCTGGCACGTGGTTCTGGTGTGTCAGAGGGCTGGCTCTGGCATTTCCGGCAGATGATTCTGGAGTGTCCACCAAGTGGTTCTGCTAGACCTGGCAGGTGATTTTGGCGTGTCGTGAAGGTGGTTCCGGCTAGTTGAGCAGGTGGATCAGGCGTGCTCGCTAGGGGGTTCAGGTGGGTCTGGCAGGTTGTTTCGGTCTGTTCGGGGTGTGGTTCCAGCATCTCAGGCACATGGTTCTGGCACGTCTGAGATGTGGTCCCGGCCGGCCCTACAGCTGTTTCCGGAGTGTCCGCCAAGTGGTTCCGGCGTAGCTGAAAGGTGATGTTGGCGTGACCGGCAGGTGGTTCCAGCCAGCCCGGCAGGTGATTCCGGAGTGTCTGCTGAATGGTTCTGGCGTAGCCGGCAGGTGATTTTGGCGTCTCCAGCAGGTGGTTCCGGCGAGCTCGGCAGGTCCTACCGGCGTGTCCGGAACATGGTTCTGGCACGTCTGAGAGATGGTTCCGGCATGCCCGGCAGGTGATTCCGGAGTGTCCGGCATGTGGTTCTGGCACCTCTGAGAGGCGGTTCCGGCATGCCCGGCAGGTGGTTCCGGAGTGTCTGCCGAGTGCTTCTGGCGTTGCCCGCAGGTGATTCTGGGGTGTCCGCAGGTGGTTCTGGGGAGTGGATCAGGTGGTTCCGGCATACTCGGCAGGTGATACCGGCGTGTCCGGAACATGGTTCTGGCAAGTGTGAGAGGTGGTTCCGGCATGCCCGAGAGGTGATTCCGGAGTGTTCGCCAAGTGGTTCTGGCGTAGCCGGCTGGTCATTTTGAATGTCCGGCGGTGGTTCCGGCGAGTCGAGCTGGTGGTTCCGGCGTAGCCGGCAGTTGATTTTGGCGTGTCCACTAGGTGGTTCTGGGGAGTGGATCAGCTGGTTCCGGCATACTCGGCTGGTGGTACCGGCGTGTCCAGAACATGGTTATGGCAAGTCTGAGAGGTGGTTCCGGGACGCCCGGCAGGTGATTCCGGAGTGTCTGCTGAATGGTTCTGGCATAGCCGGCAGGTGATTTTGGCGTGTCCAGCAGGTCGTTCCGGCGAGCTCGTCAGGTGGTACCGGCGTGTCCGGAACATGGTTCTGGCACGTCTGATAGATGGTTCCGGCATGCCCGGCAGGTGATTCCGGAGTGTCCGGCATGTGGTTGTGTCACCTCTGAGAGGTGGCTCCGCCATGCCCGGCAGGTGATTCCGGAGTGTTCGCCGAGTGGTTCTGGCGTAGCCGGCAGGTGATTTTGCATGTCCGGCAATGGTTCCGACGAGTCGAGCCGCTGGTTCCGCCATGTCCGGCAGGTGGTTCCGGCATGCCCCGCAGGTGATTCCAGAGTGTTCGGCATGTGGTTCTGGCACCTCTGAGAGGTGGTTCCGGAATGCCCGGCAGATGATACCGGAGTGTCCGGCATTTGGTTCTGGCACCTCTGAGAGGTGGTTCCGGAATGCCTGGCATGTGATTCCGCAGTGTCTGCCGAGTGGTTGTGGCGTAGCCAGCGGGTGATTTCGGCGTGTCCCGCAGGTGGTTCAGGCGACTTCAGCAGGTGGTTCCGACGTGCTCGGCAGGTTCTTCCGGCGTCTCTGGCACGTGCTTCTGGCACTTCTGAGAGGTGGTTCCGGTCTTACGGGGAGGGGGATCCGGTGTGTCCGGCACGTTGTTCCGGCACGTCTGAGAGGTGGTTCTATGATGCCCGGCAGGTGATTCCAGAGAGTCCACCAAGTGGTTTTGGCGTAGCCGGAAGGTGATTTTGGCATGTCCGGCAGGTGGTTCAGACGAGTTGAGCAGGTGGTTCCGGCGTGCTCGGCAGGTGTTGTTGGCGTGACAGGCAGGTGGTTCCAGCAAGCCCGGCAGGTGATTCCGGTGTGTCTGCCGAGTGGTTCTGGCGTACCCGGCAGGTGATTTTGGCGTGTCCAGCAGGTGGTTTTGGCGAGTCGAGCCACTGGTTCCGGCATGTCCGGCAGGTGGTTCCGGCATGTCCGGCAGGTGGTTCTGGCTTGTCCAGCACGTGGTTACAGCATGCCCGGCAGGTGATTCCGGAGTGTTCGCCAAGTGGTTCTGTCGTAGCCGGCAGGTCATTTTGCATGTCCTGCGGTGGTTCCGGCGTGTCGAGCCGGTGGTTCCTGCGTCGCCGGCAGTTGATTTTGGCGTGTCCACTAGGTGGTTCTGGGGAGTGGATCAGCTGGTTCCGGCATACTCGGCAGGTGGTACCGGGGTGTCCAGAACATGGTTCTGGCAAGTCAGAGATGTGGTTCCGGCACGCCCGACAGCTGATTCCGGAGCGTCCGCCAAGTGTTTCTGGCGTACTCGGCAGGTGATTTTGGCGTGTCTGGCAGGTGTTTCTTGCAAGTCGAGCAAGTGGCTCAGGCATGATCAGCAGGTGCTTCCGGCCTGTCCGGCATGTGGTTCTGGTGTGTCAGAGGGCTGGTTCTGGCATTTCCGGCAGATGATTCCGGAGTGTCCACCAAGTGGTTCTGGTAGAACTGGCAGGTGATTTTGGCGTGTCAGGAAGGTGGTTCCGGCTAGTTGAGCAGGTGGATCAGGCATGCTCGCCGGGGGTTCAGGCGGGTCTGGCAGGTGGTCTCGGTCTGTTCGGGGAGTGGTTCCGGCATCTCAGGCACATGGTTCTGGCACGTCTGAGAGGTGGTTCCGGCTGGCCCAACAGGTGTTTGCGGAGTGTCCGCCAAGTGGTTCTGGCGTAGCTGAAAGGTGATGTTGGCGTGACCAGCAGGTGGTTCCAGCCAGCCCGGCAGGTGATTCCGGAGTGTCTGCCGAGTGGTTCTGGCGTGGCCGGCAGGTGATTTTGGCGTGTCCAGCGGGTGGTTTTGGCGAGTCAAGCAGGTGGTTCTGGCGTGCTCGGCAGGTGCTTCCGGTGTCATTGGCATGTGGTTCCGGCATGTCTGAGAGGTGGTTCCGCCATGCCCGGCAGGTGATTCCGGAGTGTTCGCCAAGTGGTTCTGGCGTAGCCGGCAGGTGATTTTGCATGTCCGGCAATGGTTCCGGCGAGTCGAGACGGTGGTTCCGGCATGCCCAGTAGGTGATTCCAGAGTGTCTGGCATGTGGTTCTGGCACCTCTGAGAGGTGGTTCCGGCATGCACGGCATGTGATTCCGGAGTGTCTGCCGAGTGGTTCTGGCGTAGCCAGCAGGTGATTTTGGCGTGTCCAGCAGGTGGTTCCGGCGAGCTCGGCAGGTGGTTCCGGCATGTCCGGAACATGGTTCTGGCACGTCTGAGAGATGGTTCCGGCAAGCCCGGCAGGTGATTCCGGAGTGTCCGGCATGTGGTTCTGGCACCTCTGAGAGGTGGTTCCGGAATGCCTGGCATGTGATTCCGGAGTGTCTGCCGAGTGGTTCTGGCATAGCCGGCAGTTGATTTTGGCGTGTCCACTAGGTGGTTCTGGGGAGTGGATCAGCTGGTTCTTGCATACTCGGCAGGTGGTACCGGCGTGTCCGGAACATGGTTCTGGCACGTCTGAGAGATGGTTCCGGCATGCCCGGCAGGTGATTCCGGAGTGTCCGGCATGTGGTTCTGGCACCTCTGAGAGGTGGTTCCGGCATGCCCGGCAGGTGGTTCCGGAGTGTCTGCCGAGTGGTTCTGGCATAGTCGGCAGGTGATTCTGGCGTGTCCAGCAGGTGGTTCTGGGGAGTGGATCAGGTGGTTCCGGCATACTCGGCAGGTGGTACCGGCGTGTCCGGAACATGGTTCTGGCAAGTATGAGAGGTGGTTCCGGCATGCCCGACAGGTGATTCCGGAGTGTTCGCCAAGTGGTTCTGGTGTAGCCGGCAGGTCATTTTGCATGTCCTGCGGTGGTTCCGGCGTGTCGAGCCGGTGGTTCCGGCGTAGCCGGCAGTTGATTTTGGCGTGTCCACTAGGTGGTTCTGGGGAGTGGATCAGCTGGTTCCGGCATACTCGGCAGGTGGTACCGGGGTGTCCAGAACATGGTTCTGGCAAGTCAGAGATGTGGTTCCGGCACGCCCGACAGGTGATTCCGGAGTGTCTGCCGAGTGGTTCTGGCGTGTCCAGCAGCTGTTTCCGGTCTTTCCGGCAGGTGGTTCTGGCGTGTCCGGCACGAGGTTCTGGCACGTCTCAGAGTTGGTTCCGGCATGCCCGACAGGTGATTCCGGAGTGTCCGCCACGTGGTTCTCGCGTACCCGGCAGGTGATTTTGGCGTGTCTGGCAGGTGTTTCTTGCAAGTCGAGCATTTGGCTCAGGCATGATCAGCAGGTGCTTCCGGCCTGTCCGGCACGTGGTTCTGGTGTGTCTGAGAGCTGGTTCTGGCATGTCCGGCAGATGATTCCGGAGTGTCCACCAAGTGGTTGTGGCATACCCGGCAGGTGATTTTAGCGTGTCAGGTAGGTTGTTCCGGCGAGTGGAGTAGGTGGTTCCGGCGTGCTCGGCAGGTGGTTCAGTCGGGTCTGGCAGGGGGTTTCGGTCTGTTCGGGGTGTGGTTCCGGCAACTCAGGCACATGGTTCTGGCACGTCTGAGAGGTGGTTCCGGCCGGCCCACCAGGTGTTTCCATGGTGTCCGCCAAGTGGTTCTGGCATAGCTGGCAGGTGATGTTGGCGTGACCGGCAGGTGGTTCCAGCCAGCCCGGCAGGTGATTCCGAAGAGTTCACCAAATGTTTGTGGCGTCGCCGGCAGGTGATTTTGGCGTGTCCAGCAGGTGGTATTGGCGAGTCGAGCAGGTAATTCTGGCGTGCTCGGCAGGTGCTTCCGGTGTCATTGGCATGTGGTTCCGGCATGTCTGAGAGGTGGTTCCGCCATGCCCGGCAGGTGATTCTGGAGTGTTCGCCAAGTGGTTCTGGCGTAGCCAGCAGGTTATTTTGCATGTCCGGCAATGGTTCCGGCGAGTCGAGCCGGTGGTTCCGGCATGTCCGGCAGGTGATTCCGGCATGTCCAGCAGGTGGTTCCGGCATGCCCGGCAGGTGATTCCGGAGTGTCCGGCATGTGGTTCTGGCACCTCTGAGAGGTGGTTCCGGCATGCCCGGCAGGTGATACCGGAGTCTCCGGCATTTGGTTCTGGCACCTCTGAGAGGTGGTTCCGGCATGCCCGGCAGGTGATTCCGGAGTGTCCGGCATTTGGTTCTGGCACCTCTGAGAGGTGGTTCCGGCATGCCCGGCAGGTGGTTCCCGAGAGTCTGCCGAGCGGTTCTGGCGTAGTCGGCAGGTGATTCTGGCATGTCCAGCAGGTGGTTCTGGGGAGTGGATCAGGTGGTTCCGGCATACTCTGCAGGTGGTACCGGCGTGTCCGGAACATGGTTCTGGCAAGTCTTAGAGGTGGTTCCGGCACGCCCGACAGGTGATTCCGGAGTGTTCTCCAAGTGGTTCTGGCGTAGACGGCAGGTCATTTTGCATGTCCGGTGGTGGTTCCGGCGAGTCGAGCCGGTGGTTCCGGCGTGTCCAGCAGGTGTTTCCGGTCTGTCCTGCAGGTGGTTCTGGCGTGACCGGCACGAGGTTCTGGCACGTCTGAGAGTTGGTGCCGGCATGCCCGACAGGTGATTCCGGAGTGTCCGCCACGTGGTTCTGGCGTACCCGGCAGTTGATTTTGGAGTGTCCACTAGGTGGTTCTGGGGAGTGGATCAGCTGGTTCCTGCATACTCGGCAGGTGGTACCGGCGTGTCCAGAACATGGTTCTGGCAAATCTGAGAGGTGGTTCCGGCACGCCCAACAGGTGATTCCGGAGCGTCCGCCAAGTGTTTCTGGCGTACCCGGCAGGTGATTTTGGCATGTCCGACAGGTGTTTCTTGCGAGTCGAGCAGGGGGCTCAGGCATGCTCAGCTGGTGCTTCCGGCGTCTCTGGCACGTGGTTCTGGAGTGTCTGAGAGCTGGTTCTGGCATGTCCGGCAGATGATTCCGGAGTGTCCACCAAGTGGTTCTGGTATACCTGGCAGGTGATTTTGGCGTGTCTGGAAGGTGGTTCCGGCTAGTTGAGCAGGTGGATCAGGCGTGCTCGCCAGGGGGTTCAGGCGGGTCTGGCAGGTGGTTTCGGTCTGTTCGGGGAGTGGTTCCGGCATCTCAGGCACATGGTTCTGGCACGTCTGAGATGTGGTTCCGGCCGGCCCGACAGGTGTTTCCATGGTGTCCGCCAAGTGGTTATGGCATAGCTGGCAGGTGATGTTGGCTTGACCGGCAGGTGGTTCCAGAAAGCACAGCAGGTGATTCCGAAGAGTTCACCAAATGGTTGTGGCCTAGCCAGCAGGTGATTTCGGCGTGTCCAGCAGGTGGGTTTGCCGAGTCAAGCAGGTCGTTCTGGCTGCTCGGCAGGTGCTTGCGGTGTCATTGGCATGTGGTTCCGGCATGTCTGAGAGGTGGTTCCGCCATGCCCGGCAGGTGATTCCGGAGTGTTCGACAAGTGGTTCTGGCGTAGCCGGCAGGTGATTTTGCATGTCCGGCAATGGTTCCGGCGAGTCGAGCCGGTGCTTCCGGCATGTCCGGCAGGTTATTCTGGCATGTCCAGCAGGTGATTCTGGGGAGTGGATCAGGTGGTTCCGGCAGGCCCAGCAGGTGATTCCGGAGTGTCCGGCATGTGATTCTGGCACCTCTGAGAGGTTGTTCTGGCATGCCCGGCAGGTGATACCGGAGTGTCCGGCATTTGGTTCTGGCACCTCAGAGAGGTGGTTCCGGGATGCCTGGCATGTGATTCCGGAGTGTCTGCCGAGTGGTTCTGGCGTGTCCAGCAGGTGTTTCCGGTCTGTCCGGCATGTGGTTCTGGCGTGACCGGCACGAGGTTCTGGCACGTCTGAGAGTTGGTTCCGGCATGCCCGACAGGTGATTCCGGAGTTTCCGCCACGTGGTTCTGGCGTACCCGGCAGGTGATTTTGGCGTGTCTGGCAGGTGTTTCCGGCAAGTCGAGCATTTGGCTCAGGCATGCTCAGCAGGTGCTTCCGGCGTGTCTGGCACGTGGTTCTGGTGTGTCTGAGAGCTGGTTCTGGCATGTCCGGCAGATGATTCCGGAGTGTCCACCAAGTGGTTCTGGTATACCTGGCAGGTGATTTTGGCGTGTCAGGAAGGTGGTTCCGGCTAGTTGAGCAGTTGGATCAGGCGTGCTCGCCAGGGGGTTCAGGCGGGTCTGGCAGGTGGTTTCGGTCTGTTCGGGGAGTGGTTCCGGCATCTCAGGCACATGGTTCTGGCACGTCTGAGGGGTGGTTCCGGCCGGCCAGACAGGTGTTTCCGGAGTGTCCGCCAAGTGGTTCCGGCGTAGCTGAAAGGTGATGTTGGCGTGACCGGCAGGTGGTTCCCGCCAGCCCGGCAGGTGATTCCGGAGTGTCTGCCGAGTGGTTCTGGCGTAGCCGGCATGTGATTTTGGCGTGTCCAGCGGGTGGTTTTGGCGAGTCGAGCAGGTGGTTCTGGCGTGCTCGGCAGGTGCTTCCGGTGTCATTGGCATGTGGTTCCGGCATGTCTGAGAGGTGGTTCCGCCATGCCCGGCAGGTGATTTTAGCATGTCCGGTAGGTGGTTCCAGCGAATCGAGTAGGTGGTTCTGGCGTGCCTGGCAGGTGGTTCAGGCGGGTCTGGCAGGTGGCTTCGGTCTGTTCGGGATGTGGTTCCGGCATCTCAGGCACATGGTTCTGGCACGTCTGAGAGGTGGTTCCGGCCGGCCCGACAGGTGTTTCCATGGTGTCCGCCAAGTGGTTCTGGCATAGCTGGCAGGTGATGTTGGCGTGACCGGCAGGTGGTTCCAGCCAGCCCGGCAGGTGATTCCAAAGAGTTCACCAAATGGTTGTGGCGTAGCCGGCAGGTGATTTTGGCGTGTCCAGCAGGTGGTTTTGGTGAGTCGAGCAGGTGGTTCTGGCGTGCTCGGCAGGTGCTTCCGGTGTCATTGGCATGTGGTTCCGGCATGTCTGAGAGGTGGTTCCGCCATGACCAGCAGGTGATTCCGGTGTGATCGCCAAGTGGTTGTGGCGTAGCCGGAAGGTGATTTTGCATGTCCGGCAATGGTTCCAGCGAGTCGAGACGGTGTTTCCGGCATGTCCGGCAGGTGGTTCCAACATGCCCGGCAGGTGATTCAGGAGTCTCCGGAATTTGGTTTTGGCACCTCTGAGAGGTGGTTCCGGCATGCCCGACAGGTGATTCCAGAGTGTTCGCCAAGTTGTTCTGGCGTAGCCGGCAGGTGATTTTGCATGTCCGGCAATGGTTCCGGCGAGTCGAGCCGGTGGTTCCGGCATGTCCGGCAGGTGATTCCGGCATGTCCAGCAGGTGGTTCCGGCATGCCCGGCAGGTGATACCGGAGTGTCCGGCATGTGGTTCTGGCACCTCTGAGAGGTGGTTCCAGGATGCCCGGCAGGTGATAGTGGAGTGTCCGGCATTTGGTTCTGGCACCTCTGAGAGGTGGTTCCGGAATGCCTGGCATGTGATTCCGGAGTGTCTGCCGAGTGGTTCTGGCGTAGCCGGCAGTTGATTTTGGCGTGTCCACTAGGTGGTTCTGGGGAGTGGATCAGCTGGTTCCGGCATACTCGGCAGGTGGTACCGGCGTTTCCAGAACATGGTTCTGGCACCTCTGAGAGGTGGTTCCGGAATGCCTGGCATGTGATTCCGGAGTGTCTGCCGAGTGGTTCTGGCGTGTCCAGCAGGTGTTTCCGGTCTTTCCGGCAGGTGGTTCTGGCGTGTCCGGCACGAGGTTCTGGCACGTCTGAGAGTTGGTTCCGGCATGCCCGACAGGTGATTCCGGAGTGTCCGCCACGTGCTTCTCGCGTACCCGGCAGGTGATTTTGGCGTGTCTGGCAGGTGTTTCTTGCAAGTCGAGCAAGTGGCTCAGGCATGATCAGCAGGTGCTTCCGGCCTGTCCGGCACGTGGTTCTGGTGTGTCAGAGGGCTGGTTCTGGCATTTCCGGCAGATGATTCCGGAGTGTCCACCAAGTGGTTCTGGTAGAACTGGCAGGTGATTTTGGCGTGTCAGGAAGGTGGTTCCGGCTAGTTGAGCAGGTGGATCAGGCGTGCTCGCCGTGGGGTTCAGGCGGGTCTGGCAGGTGGTTTCGGTCTGTTCGGGGAGTGGTTCCGGCATCTCAGGCACATGGTTCTGGCACGTCTGAGAGGTGGTTCCGGCCGGCCCGACAGGTGTTTCCGGAGTGTCCGCCAAGTGGTTCCGGCGTAGCTGAAAGGTGATGTTGGCGTGACCGGCAGGTGGTTCCAGCCAGCCCGGCAGGTGATTCCGGAGTGTCTGCCGAGTGGTTCTGGCGTAGCCGGCAGGTGATTTTGGCGTGTCCAGCAGGTGGTTTTGGCGAGTCGAGCAGGTGGTTCTGGCGTGCTCGGCAGGTGCTTCCGGTGTCATTGGCATGTGGTTCTGCATGTCTGAGAGGTGGTTCCGCCATGCCCGGTAGGTGATTCCGGAGTGTTCGCCAAGTGGTTCTGGCGTAGACGGCAGGTGATTTTGCATGTCCGGCAATGGTTCCGGCGAGTCGAGCCGGTGGTTCCGGCATGTCCATCAGGTGGTACCGGCATGCCCGGCAGGTGATTCCGGAGTGTCCGGCATGTGGTTCTGGCACCTCTGAGAGGTGGTTCCGGCATGCCCGGCAGGTGATACCGGCGTGTCCGGCATTTGGTACTGGCACATCTGAGAGATGGTTCCGGCATGCCCGACAGGTGATTCCGGAGTGTCCGGCATGTGGTTCTGGCACTTCTGAGAGGTGGTTCCGGCATGCCCGGCAGGTGGTTCCGTAGTGTCTGCCGAGTGGTTCTGGCGTAGCCGGCAGGTGATTCTGGCGTGTCCAGCAGGTGGTTCTGGGGAGTGGATCATGTGGTTCCGGCATACTCGGCAGGTGGTACCGGCGTGTCCTGAACATGGTTCTGGCAAGTCTGAGAGGTGGTTCCGGCATGCCCGACAGGGTATTCCGCAGTGTTCGCCAAGTGGTTCTGGCGTAGCCGGCAGGTCATTTTGCATGTCCGGCAATGGTTCCGGCGAGTCGAGCCGGTGGTTCCGGCAGGTCCGGCAGGTGATTCCGGCACGTCCATCAGGTGGTTCTGGGGAGTGGATCAGGTGGTCCCGGCAGGCCCGGCAGGTGTTTCCGGAGTGTCCGGCATGTGATTCTGGCACCTCTGAGAGGTTGTTCTGGCATGCCTGGCAGGTGATACCGGAGTGTCCGGCATTTGGTTCTGGCACCTCTGAGAGGTGGTTCCGGGATGCCTGGCATGTGATTCCGGAGTGTCCGCCACGTGTTTCTGGCGTACCCGGCATGTGATTTTGGCGTGTCTGGCAAGTGTTTCTTGCAAGTCGAGCAAGTGGCTCAGGCATGATCAGCAGGTGCTTCCGGCCTGTCCGGCACGTGGTTCTGGTGTGTCTGAGAGCTGGTTCTGGCATGTCCGGCAGATTATTCCGGAGTGTCCACCAAGTGGTTGTGGAATACCCGGCAGGTGATTTTAGCGTGTCAGGTAGGTGGTTCCAGCGAGTCGAGTAGGTGGTTCCGGCGTGCTCGGCAGGTGGTTCAGGCGGGTCTGGCAGGTGGTTTCGGTCTGTTCGGGTAGTGGTTCCGGCATCTCAGGCACATGGTTCTGGCACGTCAGATAGGTGGTTCCGGCCGGCCCCACAGGTGTTTCCATGGTGTCAGCCAAGTGGTTCTGACATAGCTGGCAGGTGATGTTGGCGTGACCGGCAGGTGGTTCCAGCCAGCCCGGCAGGTGATTCCGAAGTTTTCACCAAATGGCTGTGGCGTAGCCGGAAGCTGATTTTGGCGTGTCCAGTAGGTGGTTTTGGCGAGTCGAGCAGGTGGTTCTGGCGTGCTCGGCAGGTGCTTCCTGTGTCATTGGCATGTGGTTCCGGCATGTCTGAGAGGTGGTTCCGCCATGCCCGGCAGGTGATTCCGGAGTGTTCGCCAAGTGGTTCTGGCGTAGCCGGCAGGTTATTTTGCATGTCCGGCAATGGTTCCGGCGAGTCGAGCCGGTGTTTCCGGCATGTCCGGCAGGTGGTTCCGGCATGCCCGGCTCGTGATTCCGGAGTGTTCGCCAAGTGGTTCTGGCCTAGCCGGCAGGTCATTTTGCATGTCCGGCACTGGTTCCGGCGAGTCAAGCCGGTCGTTCCGGCGTGTCCGGCAGGTGTTTCGGGTCTGTCCGACAGGTGGTTCTGGCGTGTCCGGCACGAGGTTGTGGCACGTCTGAGAGTTGGTTCCGGCATGACCGACGGGTGATTCCGGAGTGTCCGCCACGTGGTTCTGGCGTACCCGGCAGGTGATTTTGGCGTGTCGGGCAGGTTTTTCTTCCAAGTCGAGCATGTGGCTCAGGCACGATCAGCAGGTGCTTCCGGCGTGTCCGGCACGTGGTTCTCGGGTGTCTGAGAGCTGGTTCTGGCACTTCCGGCAGATGAATCCGGAGTGTCCACCAAGTGGTTCTGGTAGACCTGGCAGGTGATTTTGGCGTGTCTGGAAGGTGGTTCCGGCTAGTTGAGCAGGTGGATCAGGCGTGCTCGCCAGGGGGTTCAGGCGGGTCTGGCAGGTGGTTTCGGTCTGTTCGGGGTGTGGTTCCGGCATCGCAGGAAATTGGTTCTGGCACGTCTGAGATGTGGTTTCGGCCGGCCCTACTGCTGTTTCCGGAGTGTCCGCCAAGTGGTTCCGGCGTAGCTGAAAGGTGATGTTGGCGTGACCGGCAGTTGGTTCCAGCCAGCCCGGCAGGTGATTCCGGAGTGTCTGCTGAGTGGTTCTGGCGTAGCCGGCAGGTGATTTTGGCGCGTCCAGCATGCGGTTCCGACGAGCTCGGCACTTGGTAGCGGCGTGTCCGGAACATGGTTCTGGCACGTCTGAGAGATGGTTCCGGCGTGCCCGGCAGGTGATTCCGGAGTGTCCGGCATGTGGTTCTGGTACCTCTGAGAGGTGGTTCCGGAATGCCCGGCAGGTGGTTCCGGAATGTCTGCCGAGTGGTTCTGGCGTAGCCGGCAGGTGATTCGGGTGTGTCCAGCAAGTGGTTCTGGGGAGTGGATCAGGTGGTTCCGGCATACTCGGCAGGTGGTACCGGCGTGTCCGGAACATGGTTCTGGCAAGTCTGAGAGGTGGTTCCGGCATGCCCGACAGGTGATTCCGGAGTGTTCGCCAAGTGGTTCTGGCGTAGCCGGCAGGTCATTTTGCATGTCCGGCGTTGGTTCCTGCGAGTGGAGCCGGTGGTTCCGGCGTGTCCGGCAGGTGGTTCTGGCGTGACCGGCACGAGGTTCTGGCACGTGTGAGAGTTGGTTCCGGCATGCCCGACAGGTGATTCCGGAGTCCGCCACGTGGTTCTGGCGTACCTGGCAGGTGATATTGGCGTGTCTGGCAGGTGTTTCTTGCAAGTCGAGCATTTGGCTCAGGCATGCTCAGCAGGTTCTTCCGGCGTGTCTGGCACTTGGTTCTGGTGTGTCTGAGAGCTGGTTCTGGCATGTCCGGCAGATGATTCCGGAGTGTCCACCAAGTGGTTCTGGTATAGCTGGCAGGTGATTTTGGCGTGTCAGGAAGGTGGTTCCGGCTAGTTGAGCAGGTGGATCAGGTGTGCTCGCCAGGGCGTTCAGGCGGGTCTGGCAGGTGGTTTCGGTCTGTTCGGGGAGTGGTTCCGGCATCTCAGGCACATGGTTCTGGCACGTCTGAGAGGTGGTTCCGGCCGGCCCGACAGGTGATTCCATGGTGTCCGCCAAGTTGTTCTGGCATAGCTGGCATGTGATGTTAGCGTGACCGGCAGGTGGTTCCAGAAAGCCCGGCAGGTGATTCCGAAGATTTCACCAAATGGTTGTGGCCTAGCCAGCAGGTGATTTCGGCGTGTCCAGCAGGTGGTTTTGGCGAGTCAAGCAGGTCGTTCTGGCGTGCTCGGCAGGTGCTTGCGGAGTCATTGGCATGTGGTTCCGGCATGTCTGAGAGGTGGTTCCGCCATGCCCGGCAGGTGATTCCGGAGTTTTCGCCAAGTGGTTCTGGCGTAGCCGGCAGGTGATTTTGCATGTCCGGCAATGGTTCCGGCGAGTCGAGCCGGTGGTTCCGGCATGTCCGGCAGGTGATTCCGGCATGTCCAGCAGGTGGTTCTGGGGAGTGGATCAGGTGGTTCCGGCAAGCACGGCAGGTGATTCCGGAGTGTCCGGCATGTGATTCTGGCACCTCTGAGACATTGTTCTTACATGCCCGGCAGGTGATACCGGAGTGTCCGGCATTTGGTTCTGGCACCTCTGAGATGTGGTTCCGGGATGCCTGGCATGTGATTCCTGAGTGTCTGCCGAGTGGTTCTGGCGTGTCCAGCAGGTGTTTCCGGTCTTTCCGGCAGGTGGTTCTGGCGTGTCCGGCACGAGGTTCTGGCACGTCTGAGAGTTGGTTCCGGCATGCCCGACAGGTGATTCCGGAGTGTCCGCCACGTGGTTCTCGCGTACCCGGCAGGTGATTTTGGCGTGTCTGGCAGGTGTTTCTTGCAAGTCGAGCAAGTGGCTCAGGCATGATCAGCAGGTGCTTCCGGCCTGTCCGGCACGTGGTTCTGGTGTGTCTGAGAGCTGGTTCTGGCATGTCCGGCAGATGATTCCGGAGTGTCCACCAAGTGGTTCTGGTAGACCTGGCAGGTGATTTTGGCGTGTCAGGAATGTGGTTCCGGCTAGTTGAGCAGGTGGATCAGGCGTGCTCGGCAGGTGGTTCAGGCGGGTCTGGCAGGTGGTTTCGGTCTGTTCGGGGAGTGGTTCCGGCATCTCAGGCACATGGTTCTGGCACGTCTGAGATGTGGTTCCGGCCGGCCCGACAGGTGTTTCCATGGTGTCCGCCAAGTGGTTCTGGCATAGCTGGCATGTGATGTTGGCGTGACCGGCAGGTGGTTCCAGAAAGCCCGGCAGGTGATTCCGAAGAGTTCACCAAATGGTTGTGGCCTAGCCAGCAGGTGATTTCGGCGTGTCCAGCAGGTGGTTTTGGCGAGTCAAGCAGGTGGTTCTGGCGTGCTCTGCAGGTGCTTGCGGAGTCATTGGCATGTGGTTCCGGCATGTCTGAGAGGTGGTTCCGCCATGCCCGGCAGGTGATTCTGGAGTTTTCGCCAAGTGGTTCTGGCGTAGCCGGCAGGTGATTTTGCATGTCCGGCAATGGTTCCGGCGAGTCGAGCCGGTGGTTCCGGCATGTCCGGCAGGTGATTCCGGCATGTCCAGCAGGTGGTTCTGGGGAGTGGATCAGGTGGTTCCGGCAAGCACGGCAGGTGATTCCGGAGTGTCCGGCATGTGATTCTGGCACCTCTGAGACATTGTTCTTACATGCCCGGCAGGTGATACCGGAGTGTCCGGCATTTGGTTCTGGCACCTCTGAGATGTGGTTCCGGGATGCCTGGCATGTGATTCCTGAGTGTCTGCCGAGTGGTTCTGGCGTGTCCAGCAGGTGTTTCCGGTCTTTCCGGCAGGTGGTTCTGGCGTGTCCGGCACGAGGTTCTGGCACGTCTGAGAGTTGGTTCCGGCATGCCCGACAGGTGATTCCGGAGTGTCCGCCACGTGGTTCTCGCGTACCCGGCAGGTGATTTTGGCGTGTCTGGCAGGTGTTTCTTGCAAGTCGAGCAAGTGGCTCAGGCATGATCAGCAGGTGCTTCCGGCCTGTCCGGCACGTGGTTCTGGTGTGTCTGAGAGCTGGTTCTGGCATGTCCGGCAGATGATTCCGGAGTGTCCACCAAGTGGTTCTGGTAGACCTGGCAGGTGATTTTGGCGTGTCAGGAATGTGGTTCTGGCTAGTTGAGCAGGTGGATCAGGCGTGCTCGGCAGGTGGTTCAGGCGGGTCTGGCAGGTGGTTTCGGTCTGTTCGGGGAGTGGTTCCGGCATCTCAGGCACATGGTTCTGGCACGTCTGAGAGGTGGTTCCGGCCGGCCCGACAGGTGTTTCCATGGTGTCCGCCAAGTGGTTCTGGCATAGCTGGCATGTGATGTTGGCGTGACCGGCAGGTGGTTCCAGAAAGCCCGGCAGGTGATTCCGAAGAGTTCACCAAATGGTTGTGGCCTAGCCAGCAGGTGATTTCGGCGTGTCCAGCAGGTGGTTTTGGCGAGTCAAGCAGGTCGTTCTGGCGTGCTCGGCAGGTGCTTGCGGAGTCATTGGCATGTGGTTCAGGCATGTCTGAGAGGTGGTTCCGCCATGCCCGGCAGGTGATTCCGGAGTGTTCGCCAAGTGGTTCTGGCGTAGCCGGCAGGTGATTTTGCATGTCCGGCAATGGTTCCGGCGAGTCGAGCCGGTGGTTCCGGCATGTCCGGCAGGTGATTCCGGCATGTCCAGCAGGTGGTTCTGGGGAGTGGATCAGGTGGTTCCGGCAAGCACGGCAGGTGATTCTGGAGTGTCCAGCATGTGATTCTGGCACCTCTGAGACATTGTTCTGGCATGCCCGGCAGGTGATACCGGAGTGTCCGGCATTTGGTTCTGGCACCTCTGAGAGGTGGTTCCGGGATGCCTGGCATGTGATTCCTGAGTGTCTGCCGAGTGGTTCTGGCGTGTCCAGCAGGTGTTTCCGGTCTTTCCGGCAGGTGGTTCTGGCGTGTCCGTCACGAGGTTCTGGCACGTCTGAGAGTTGGTTCCGGCATGCCCGACAGGTGATTCCGGAGTGTCCGCCACGTGGTTCTCGCGTACCCGGCAGGTGATTTTGGCGTGTCTGGCAGGTGTTTCTTGCAAGTCGAGCAAGTGGCTCAGGCATGATCAGCAGGTGCTTCCGGCCTGTCCGGCACGTGGTTCTGGTGTGTCTGAGAGCTGGTTCTGGCATGTCCGGCAGATGATTCCGGAGTGTCCACCAAGTGGTTGTGGCATACCCGACAGGTGATTTTAGCGTGTCAGGTAGGTGGTTCCAGCGAGTCGAGTAGGTGGTTCCGGCGTGCTCGGCAGGTGGTTCAGGCGGGTCTGGCAGGGGGTTTCGGTCTGTTCGGGGTGTGGTTCCGGCATCTCAGGCACATGGTTCTGGCACGTCTGAGAGGTGGTTCCGGCCGTCCCGACAGGTGTTTCCGGAGTGTCCGCCAAGTGGTTCTGGCGTAGCTGAAAGGTGTTGTTGGCATGACCGGCAGGTGGTTCCAGCCAGCCCGGCAGGTGATTCCGGAGTGTCTGCCGAGTGGTTCTGGCGTAGCCGGCAGTTGATTTTGGCGTGTCCAGCGGGTGGTTTTGGCGAGTCGAGCAGGTGGTTCTGGCGTGCTCGGCAGGGGCTTCCGGTGTCATTGGCATGTGGTTCCGGCATGTCTGAGAGGTGGTTCCGCCATGCCCGGCAGGTGATCCCGGAGTGTTCGCCCAGTGGTTCTGGCGTAGCCGGCAGGTGATTTTGCATGTCCGGCAATGGTTCCGGCGAGTCGAGCCGGTGGTTCCAGCAGGTCCAGCAGGTGGTTCCGGCATGCACGGCAGGTGATTCCGGAGTGTCCGGCATGTGGTTCTGGCACCTCTGACAGGTGGTTCCAGGATGCCCGGCAGGTGATAGCGGAGTGTCCGGCATTTGGTTCTGGCACCTCTGAGAGGTGGTTCCGGAATGCCTGTCATGTGATTCCGGAGTGTCTGCCGAGTGGTTCTGGCGTAGCCGGCAGTTGATTTTGGCGTGTCCACTAGGTGGTTCTGGGGAGTGGATCAGCTGGTTCCGGCATACTCGGCAGGTGGTACCGGCGTTTCCAGAACATGGTTCTGGCAAGTCTGGGAGGTGGTTCCGGCACGCCCGACAGGTGATTCCGGAGCGTCCGCCAAGTGTTTCTGGCGTACCCGGCAGGTGATTTTGGCATGTCCGACAGGTGTTTCTTGCGAGTTGAGCAGGTGGCTCAGGCATGCTCAGCTGGTGCTCTGGCGTCTCTGGCACGTGGTTCTAGTGTGTCTGAGAGCTGGTTCTGGCATGTCCGGCAGATGATTCCGGAGTGTCCACCAAGTGGTTCTGGTAGACCTGGCAGGTGATTTTGGCGTGTCAGGAAGTTGGTTCCGGCTAGTTGAGCAGGTGGATCAGGCGTGCTCGCCGTGGGGTTCAGGCGGGTCTGGCAGGTGGTTTCGGTCTGTTCGGGGAGTGGTTCCTGCATCTCAGGCACATGGTTCTGGCACGTCTGAGAGGTGGTTCCGGCCGGCCCGACAGGTGTTTCCGGAGTGTCCGCCAAGTGGTTCCGGCGTAGCTGAAAGTTGATGTTGGCGTGACCGGCAGGTGGTTCCAGCCAGCCCGGCAGGTGATTCCGGAGTTTCTGCCGAGTGGTTCTGGCGTAGCCGGCATGTGATTTTGGCGTGTCCAGCGGGTGGTTTTGGCGAGTCGAGCAGGTGGTTCTGGCGTGCTCGGCAGGTGCTTCCGGTGTCATTGGCATGTGGTTCCGGCATGTCTGAGAGGTGGTTCCGCCATGCCCGGCAGGTGATTCCGAAGAGTTCACCAAATGGTTGTGGCATAGCCGGCAGGTGATTTTGGCGTGTCCAGCAGGTGGTTTTGGCGAGTCGATTAGGTGGTTCCGGCGTGTCCGGCAGGTATTTCGGGACTGTCCGGCAGGTTGTTCTGGCGTGTCCGGCATGAGGTTCTGGCACGTCTGAGAGTTGGTTCCGGCTTGCCCGACAGGTAATTCCGGAGTGTCCACCACGTGGTTCTGGCGTACCCGGCAGGTGATATTGGCTTGTCCAGCGGGTGGTTTTGGCGAGTCAAGCAGGTGGTTCTGGCGTGCTCGGCAGGTGCTTCCGGTGTCATTGGCATGTGGTTCCGGCAGGTCTGAGAGGTGGTTCCGCCATGCCCTGCAGGTGATTCCGGAGTGTTCGCCAAGTGGTTCTGGCATAGCCGGCAGGTGATTTTGCATGTCTGGCAATAGTTCCGGCGAGTCGAGCCGGTGGTTCCGGCATGTCCAGCAGGTGGTTCCGGCATGCCCCTCAGGTGATTCCGGAGTGTCTGCCGAGTGGTTCTGGTGTAGCCAGCAGTTGATTTTGGCGTGTCCACTATGTGGTTCTGGGGAGTGGATCAGCTGGTTCCGGCATACTCGGCAGGTGGTACCGGCGTGTCCAGAACATGGTTCTGGCAAGTCTGAGAGGTGGTTCCGGCACTCCCGACAGGTGATTCCGGAGCGTCCGCCAAGTGTTTCTGGCGTACCCGGCAGGTGATTTTGGCATGTCCGACAGGTGTATCTTGCGAGTCGAGCAGGTGGCTCAGGCATGCTCAGCTGGTGCTTCCGGCGTCTCTGGCACGTGGTTCTGGTGTGTCTGAGAGCTGGTTCTGGCATGTCCGGCAGATGATTCCGGAGTGTCCACCAAGTTCTTCTGGTATACCTGGCAGGTGATTTTGGCGTGTCAGGAAGGTGGTTCTGGCTAGTTGAGCAGGTGGATCAGGCGTGCTCGCCAGGGGTTTCAGGCAGGTCTGGCAGGTGGTTTCGGTCTGTTCGGGGAGTGGTTCCGGCATCTCAGGCACATGGTTCTGGCACGTCTGAGAGGTGGTTGCGGCCGGCCAGACAGGTGTTTCCGGAGTGTCCGCCAAGTGGTTCTGGCGTGGCTGAAAGTTGATGTTGGCGTGACCGTCAGGTGGTTCCAGCCAGCCCGGCAGGTGATACCGGAGTGTCTGCCGAGTGGTTCTGGCGTATCCGGCAGGTGATTTTGGCGTGTCAAGCAGGTGCTATCGGCGTGTCTGGAACATGGTTCTGGCACGTCTGAGAGATGGTTCCGGCATGCCCGGCAGGTGAGTCCGGAGTGTCCGGCATGTGGTTCTGGCACCTCTCAGAGGTGGTTCCGGCATGCCCGACAGGTGGTTCCGGAGTGTCTGCCGAGTGGTTCTGGCGTAGCAGGCAGGTGATTCTGGCGTATCCAGCAGGTGGTTCTGTGAGTGGATCAGGTGGTTCCGGCATACACGGCAGGTGGTACCGGCGTTTCCGGAACATGGTTCTGGCAAGTCTGAGAGGTGGTTCCGGCATGCCCGACAGGTGGTTCCGGAGTGTTCGCCAAGTGGTTCTGGCGTAGCCGGCAGGTCATTTTGCATGTCCGGCGGTGGTTCGGCGAGTCAAGCCGGTGGTTCCGGCGTGTCCGGCAGGTGTTTCGGGTCTGTCCGGCAGGTGGTTCTGGCGTGTCCGGCACGAGGCTCTGGCACGTCGAAGAGTTGGTTCCAGCATGCCCGACAGGTGATTCCGGAGTGTCCGCCACGTGGTTCTCGCGTACCCGGCAGGTGATTTTGGCGTGTCTGGCAGGTTTTTCCTCCAAGTCGAGCATGAGGCTCAGGCATGATCAGCAGGTGCTTCCGGCGTGTCCGGCACGTGGTTCTCGGGTGTCAGAGGGCTGGTTCTGGCATTTCCGGCAGATGATTCCGGAGTGTCCACCAAGTGGTTCTGGTAGACCTGGCAGGTGATTTTGGCGTGTCTGGAAGGTGGTTCCGGCTAGTTGAGCAGGTGGATCAGGCGTGCTCGCCAGGGGGTTCAGGCGGATCTGGCAGGTCGTTTCGGTCTGTTCGGGGTGTGGTTCCGGCATCTCAGGCACATGGTTCTGGCACGTCTGAGAGGTGGTTCCGGCCGGCCCTACAGGTGTTTCCGGAGTGTCCGCCAAGTGGTTCCGGCGTAGCTGAAAGGTGATGTTGGCGTGACCGGCATGTAGTTCCCGCCAGCCCGGGAGGTGATTCCGGAGTGTCTGCCGCGTGGTTCTGGTGTAGCCGGCAGGTGATTTTGGCGTGTCCAGCGGGTGGTTTTGGCGAGTCGAGCAGGTGGTTCTGGCGTGCTCGGCAGGTGCTTCCGGTGTCATTGGCATGTGGTTCTGCATGTCTGAGAGGTGGTTCCGCCATGCCCTGCAGATGATTCCGGAGTGTTCGCCAAGTGGTTCTGGCGTACACGGCAGGTGATTTTGCATGTCCGGCCATGGTTCCGGCGAGTCGAGCCTGTGGTTCCGGCATGCCCCGCAGGTGATTCCGGAGTGTCCGGCATGTGGTTCTGGCACCTCTGAGAGGTGGTTCCAGAATGCCCAGCAGGTGATACCGGCGTGTCCGGCATTTGGTTCTGGCACATCTGAGAGATGGTTCCGGCATGCCCGACAGGTGATAGCGGAGTGTCCGGCATGTGGTTCTGGCACCTCTGAGAGGTGGTTCCGGCATGCCCGGCAGGTGGTTCCGGAGTGTCTGCCGAGTGGTTCTTGCGTAGCCGGCAGGTGATTCTGGCGTGTCCAGCAAGTGGTTCTGGGGAGTGGATCAGGTGGTTCCGGCATACTCGGCAGGTGGTACCGGCATGTCCGGAACATGGTTCTGGCAATTCTGAGAGGTGGTTCCGGCATGCCCGACAGGGGATTCCGGAGTGTTCGCCAAGTGGTTCTGGCGTAGCCGGCAGGTCATTTTGCATGTCCGGGGGTGGTTCCGGCGAGTTGATCCAGTGGTTCCGGCATGTCCGGCAGGTGATTCCGGCATGTCCATCAGGTGGTTCTGGGGAGTGGATCAGGTGGTTCCGGCAGGGCCGGCAGGTGATTCCGGAGTGTCCGGCATGTGATTCTGGCACCTCTGAGAGGTTGTTCTGGCATGCCTGGCAGGTGATACCGGAGTGTCCGGCATTTGGTTCTGGCACCTCTTAGAGGTGGTTCCGGGATGCCTGGCATGTGATTCCTGAGTGTCTGCCGAGTGGTTCTGGCGTGTCCAACAGGTTTTTCCTGTCTTTCCGGCAGGTGGTTCTGGCGTGTCCGGCACGAGGTTCTGGCACGTCTGAGAGTTGGTTCCGGCATGCCCGACAGGTGATTCCGGAGTGTCCGCCACGTGTTTCTGGCGTACCCGGCAGGTGATTTTGGCGTGTCTGGCAGGTGTTTCTTGCAAGTCGAGCAAGTGGCTCAGGCATGATCAGCAGGTGCTTCCGGCCTGTCCGGCACGTGGTTCTGGTGTGTCTGAGAGCTGGTTCTGGCATGTCCGGCAGATGATTCCGGAGTGTCCACCAAGTGGTTGTGGCATACCCGGCAGGTGATTTTAGCGTGTCAGGTAGTTGGTTCCAGCGAGTCAAGTAGGTGGTTCCGGCGTGCTCGGCAGGTGGTTCAGGCGGGTCTGGCAGGTGGTTTCGGTCTGTTCGGGGTGTGGTTCCGGCATCTGAGGCACATCGTTCTGGCACGTCTGATAGGTGGTTCCGGCCGGCCCCACAGGTGTTTCCATGGTGTCAGCCAAGTGGTTCTGACATAGCTGGCAGGTGATGTTGGCGTGAACGGCAGGTGGTTCCAGCCAGCCCGGCAGGTGATTCTGAAGTTTTCACCAAATGGCTGTGGCGTAGCCGGAAGCTGATTTTGGCGTGTCCAGTAGGTGGTTTTGGCGAGTCGAGCAGGTGGTTCTGGCGTGCTCGGCAGGTGCTTCCTGTGTCATTGGCATGTGCTTCCGGCATGTCTGAGAGGTGGTTCCGCGATGCCCGGCAGGTGATTCCGGAGTGTTCGCCAAGTGGTTCTGGCGTAGCCGGCAGGTGATTTTGCATGTCCGGCAGTGGTTCCGGCGAGTCAAGCCGGTCGTTCCGGCGTGTCCGGAAGGTGTTTCGGGTCTGTCCGACAGGTGGTTCTGGCGTGTCCGGCACTAGGTTGTGGCACGTCTGAGAGTTGGTTCCGGCATGCCCGACAGGTGATTCCGGAGTGTCCGCCACGTGGTTCTGGCGTACCCGGCAGGTGATTTTGGCGTGTCTGGCAGGTTTTTCTTCCAAGTCGAGAATGTGGCTCAGGCACGATCAGCAGGTGCTTCCGGCGTGTCCGGCACGTGGTTCTCGGGTGTCTGAGAGCTGGTTCTGGCACTTCCGGCAGATGAATCCGGAGTGTCCACCAAGTGGTTCTGGTAGACCTGGCAGGTGATTTTGGCGTGTCAGGAAGGTGGTTATGGCTAGTTGAGCAGGTGGATCAGGCGTGCTCGCCAGGGGGTTCAGGCGGGTCTGGCAGGTGGTTTCGGTCTGTTCGGGGTGTGGTTCCGGCATCGCAGGAAAATGGTTCTGGCACGTCTGAGATGTGGTTCCGGCCGGCCCTACTGCTGTTTGCGGAGTGTCCGCCAAGTGGTTCCGGCGTAGCTGAAAGGTGATGTTGGCGTGACCGGCAGGTGGTTCCAGCCAGCCCGGCAGGTGATTCCGGAGTGTCTGCTGAGTGGTTCTGGCGTAGCCGGCAGGTGATTTTGGCGTGTCCAGCATGCGGTTCCGACGAGCTCGGCAGGTGGTACCGGCGTGTCCGGAACATGGTTCTGGCACGTCTGAGAGATGGTTCCGGCATGCCCGGCAGGTGATTCCGGAGTGTCCGGCATGTGGTTCTGGTACCTCTGAGAGGTGGTTCCGGAATGCCCGGCAGGTGGTTCCGGAGTGTCTGCCGAGTGGTTCTGGCGTAGCCGGCAGGTGATTCGGGTGTTTCCAGCAGGTGCTTCTGGGGAGTGGATCAGGTGGCTCCGGCATACTCGGCAGGTGGTACCGGCGTGTCCGGAACATGGTTCTGGCAAGTCTGAGAGGTGGTTCCGGCATGCCCGGCAGGTGATTCTGGAAGGTTCGCCAAGTGGTTCTGGCGTAGCCGGCAGGTCATTTTGCATGTCCGGCGGTGGTTCCGGCGAGTGGAGCCGGTGGTTCCGGCGTGTCCGGCAGGTGGTTCTGGCGTGACCGGCACGAGGTTCTGGCACGTGTGAGAGTTGGTTCCGGCATGCCCGACAGGTGATTCCGGAGTCCGCCACGTGGTTCTGGCGTACCTGGCAGGTGATATTGGCGTGTCTGGCAGGTGTTTCTTGCAAGTCGAGCATTTGGCTCAGGCATGCTCAGCAGGTTCTTCCGGCGTGTCTGGCACGTGGTTCTGGTGTGTCTGAGAGCTGGTTCTGGCATGTCCGGCAGATGATTCCGGAGTGTCCACCAAGTGGTTCTGGTATAGCTGGCAGGTGATTTTGGCGTGTCAGGAAGGTGGTTCCGGCTAGTTGAGCAGGTGGATCAGGTGTGCTCGCCAGGGCGTTCAGGCGGGTCTGGCAGGTGGTTTCGGTCTGTTCGGGGAGTGGTTCCGGCATCTCAGGCACATGGTTCTGGCACGTCTGAGAGGTGGTTCCGGCCGGCCCGACAGGTGATTCCATGGTGTCCGCCAAGTTGTTCTGGCATAGCTGGCATGTGATGTTAGCGTGACCGGCAGGTGGTTCCAGAAAGCCCGGCAGGTGATTCCGAAGATTTCACCAAATGGTTGTGGCCTAGCCAGCAGGTGATTTCGGCGTGTCCAGCAGGTGGTTTTGGCGAGTCAAGCAGGTCGTTCTGGCGTGCTCGGCAGGTGCTTGCGGAGTCATTGGCATGTGGTTCCGGCATGTCTGAGAGGTGGTTCCGCCATGCCCGGCAGGTGATTCCGGAGTTTTCGCCAAGTGGTTCTGGCGTAGCCGGCAGGTGATTTTGCATGTCCGGCAATGGTTCCGGCGAGTCGAGCCGGTGGTTCCGGCATGTCCGGCAGGTGATTCCGGCATGTCCAGCAGGTGGTTCTGGGGAGTGGATCAGGTGGTTCCGGCAAGCACGGCAGGTGATTCCGGAGTGTCCGGCATGTGATTCTGGCACCTCTGAGACATTGTTCTTACATGCCCGGCAGGTGATACCGGAGTGTCCGGCATTTGGTTCTGGCACCTCTGAGATGTGGTTCCGGGATGCCTGGCATGTGATTCCTGAGTGTCTGCCGAGTGGTTCTGGCGTGTCCAGCAGGTGTTTCCGGTCTTTCCGGCAGGTGGTTCTGGCGTGTCCGGCACGAGGTTCTGGCACGTCTGAGAGTTGGTTCCGGCATGCCCGACAGGTGATTCCGGAGTGTCCGCCACGTGGTTCTCGCGTACCCGGCAGGTGATTTTGGCGTGTCTGGCAGGTGTTTCTTGCAAGTCGAGCAAGTGGCTCAGGCATGATCAGCAGGTGCTTCCGGCCTGTCCGGCACGTGGTTCTGGTGTGTCTGAGAGCTGGTTCTGGCATGTCCGGCAGATGATTCCGGAGTGTCCACCAAGTGGTTCTGGTAGACCTGGCAGGTGATTTTGGCGTGTCAGGAATGTGGTTCCGGCTAGTTGAGCAGGTGGATCAGGCGTGCTCGGCAGGTGGTTCAGGCGGGTCTGGCAGGTGGTTTCGGTCTGTTCGGGGAGTGGTTCCGGCATCTCAGGCACATGGTTCTGGCACGTCTGAGATGTGGTTCCGGCCGGCCCGACAGGTGTTTCCATGGTGTCCGCCAAGTGGTTCTGGCATAGCTGGCATGTGATGTTGGCGTGACCGGCAGGTGGTTCCAGAAAGCCCGGCAGGTGATTCCGAAGAGTTCACCAAATGGTTGTGGCCTAGCCAGCAGGTGATTTCGGCGTGTCCAGCAGGTGGTTTTGGCGAGTCAAGCAGGTCGTTCTGGCGTGCTCGGCAGGTGCTTGCGGAGTCATTGGCATGTGGTTCCGGCATGTCTGAGAGGTGGTTCCGCCATGCCCGGCAGGTGATTCCGGAGTTTTCGCCAAGTGGTTCTGGCGTAGCCGGCAGGTGATTTTGCATGTCCGGCAATGGTTCCGGCGAGTCGAGCCGGTGGTTCCGGCATGTCCGGCAGGTGATTCCGGCATGTCCAGCAGGTGGTTCTGGGGAGTGGATCAGGTGGTTCCGGCAAGCACGGCAGGTGATTCCGGAGTGTCCGGCATGTGATTCTGGCACCTCTGAGACATTGTTCTTACATGCCCGGCAGGTGATACCGGAGTGTCCGGCATTTGGTTCTGGCACCTCTGAGATGTGGTTCCGGGATGCCTGGCATGTGATTCCTGAGTGTCTGCCGAGTGGTTCTGGCGTGTCCAGCAGGTGTTTCCGGTCTTTCCGGCAGGTGGTTCTGGCGTGTCCGGCACGAGGTTCTGGCACGTCTGAGAGTTGGTTCCGGCATGCCCGACAGGTGATTCCGGAGTGTCCGCCACGTGGTTCTCGCGTACCCGGCAGGTGATTTTGGCGTGTCTGGCAGGTGTTTCTTGCAAGTCGAGCAAGTGGCTCAGGCATGATCAGCAGGTGCTTCCGGCCTGTCCGGCACGTGGTTCTGGTGTGTCTGAGAGCTGGTTCTGGCATGTCCGGCAGATGATTCCGGAGTGTCCACCAAGTGGTTGTGGCATACCCGGCAGGTGATTTTATCGTGTCAGGTAGGTGGTTCCAGCGAGTCGAGTAGGTGGTTCCGGCATGCTCGGCAGATGGTTCAGGCGGGTCTGGCAGGGGGTTTCGGTCTGTTCGGGGTGTGGTTCCGGCATCTCAGGCACATGGTTCTGGCACGTCTGAGATGTGGTTCCGGCCGGCCCTACTGCTGTTTCCGGAGTGTCCGCCAAGTGGTTCCGGCGTAGCTGAAAGGTGATGTTGGCGTGACCGGCAGGTGGTTCCAGCCAGCCCGGCAGGTGATTCCGGAGTGTCTGCCGAGTGGTTCTGGCGTAGCCGGCAGTTGATTTTGGCGTGTCCAGCGGGTGGTTTTGTCGAGTCGAGCAGGTGGTTCTGGCGTGCTTGGCAGGTGCTTCCGGTGTCATTGGCATGTGGTTCCGGCATGTCTGAGAGGTGGTTCCGCCATGCCCGGCAGGTGATCCCGGAGTGTTCGCCAAGTGGTTCTGGCGTAGCCGGCAGGTGATTTTGCATGTCCGGCAATGGTTCCGGCGAGTCGAGCCGGTGGTTCTGGCGTAGCCGGAAGTTGATTTTGGCGTGTCCACTAGGTGGTTCTGGGGAGTTGATCAGCTGGTTCCGGCATACTCGGCAGGTGGTACCGGCGTGTCCAGAACATGGTTCTGGCAAGTGTGAGAGGTGGTTCCGGCCCGCCCGACAGGTGATTCCGGAGCGTCCGCCAAGTGTTTCTGGCGTACCCGGCAGGTGATTTTGGCATGTCCTACAGGTGTTTCTTGCGAGTCGAGCCGGTGGTTCTGGCATGTCCGGCAGGTGATTCCGGCATGTCCAGCAGGTGGTTCTGGGGAGTGGATCAGTTGGTTCAGGCAGGCCAGGCAGGTGATTCCGGAGTGTCCGGCATGTGATTCTGGCACCTCTGAGAGGTTGTTCTGGCATGCCCGGCAGGTGATACCGGAGTGTCTGCCGAGTGGTTCTGGCGTATCCGGCAGTTGATTTTGGCATGTCCAGCAGGTGGTTCCGGCGAGCTCAGCAGGTGGTACCGGCGTGTCCGGAACATGGTTCTGGCACGTCTGAGAGATGGTTCCGGCATGCCCGGCAGGTGATTCCTGAGTGTCCGGCATGTGGTTATGGCACCTCTGAGTGGTGGTTCCGGCATGCCCGGCAGGTGGTTCCGGAGTGTCTGCCGAGTGGTTCTGGCGTAGCCGGCAGGTGATTCTGGCGTGTCCAGCAGGTGGTTCTGGGGAGTGGATCAGCTGGTTCCGGCATACTCGGCAGGTGGTACCGGCGTGGCCAGTACATGGTTCTGGCAAGTCTGAGAGGTTGTTCCGGCACGCCCGACAGGTGATTCCGGAGCGTCCGCCAAGTGTTTCTGGTGTACCCGGCAGGTGATTTTGGCATGTCCGACAGGTGTTTCTTGCGAGTCGAGCAGGTGGCTCAGGCATGCTCAGCTGGTGCTTCCGGTGTCTCTGGCACGTGGTTCTGGTGTGTCTGAGAGCTGGTTCTGGCATGTCCGGCATATGATTCCGGAGTGTCCACCAAGTGGTTCTGGTATAACTGGCAGGTGATTTTGCCTTGTCAGTAAGGTGGTTCCGGCTAGTTGAGCAGGTGGATCAGGCGTGCTCGCCAGGGGGTTCAGGCGGGTCTGGCAGGTGCTTTCGGTCTGTTCGGGGAGTGGTTCCGGCATCTCAGGCACATGGTTCTGGCACGTCTGATGGGTGGTTCCGGCCGGCCCGACAGGTGTTTCCATGTTGTCCGCCAAGTGGTTCTGGCATAGCTGTCAGGTGATGTTGGCGTGACCGGCAGGTGGTTCCAGCCAGCCCGGCAGGTGATACCGAAGAGTTCACTAAATCGTTGTGGCGTAGCCGGCAGGTGATTTTGGCGTGTCCAGGAGGTGATTTTGGCGAGTCGAGCAGGTGGTTCTGGCGTGCTCGGCAGGTGCTTCCGGTGTCATTGGCATGTTGTTCCGGCATGTCTGAGAGGTGGTTCCGCCATGCCCGTCAGGTGATTCCGTAGTGTTCGCCAAGTGGTTATGGCGTATCCAGCAGGTGATTTTGCATGTCCGGCAATGGTTCTAGCGAGTCGAGCCGGTGGTTCCGGCATGTCCGGCAGGTGATTCCGGCATGTCCAGCAGGTGGTTCCGACATGCCCGGCAGGTGATTCTGGAGTGTCCGGCATGTGGTTCTGGCACCTCTGAGAGGTGGTTCCGGCATGCCCGGCAGGTGATACCGGAGTCTCCGGCATTTGGTTCTGGAACCTCTTAGAGGTGGTTCCGGAATGCCTGGCATGTGATTCCGGAGTGTCCGCCGAGTGGTTCTGGCGTAGCCGGCAGTTGATTTTGGCGTGTCCACTAGGTGGTTCTGGGGAGTGGATCAGCTGGTTCTGGCATACTCTGCAGGTGGTACCGGCGTGTCCAGAACATGGTTCTGGCAAGTCTGAGAGTTGGTTCCGGCACGCCCGACAGGTGATTCCGGAGCGTCCGCCAAGTGTTTCTTGCGTACCCGGCAGGTGATTTTGGCATGTCCGACAGGTGTTTCTTGCGAGTCGAGCAGGTGGCTCCGGCATGCTCAGCTGGTGCTTCCGCCGTCTCTGGCACGTGGTTCTGGTGTGTCTGAGAGCTGGTTCTGGCATGTCCTGCAGATGATTCCGGAGTGTCCACCAAGCGGTTCTGGTATACCTGGCAGGTGATTTTGGCGTGTCAGGAAGGTGGTTCCGGCTAGTTGAGCAGGTGGATCAGGCGTGCTCGCCAGGGGGTTCAGGCGGGTCTGGCAGGTGGTTTCGGTCTGTTCGGGGAGTGGTTCCGGCATCTCAGGCACATGGTTCTGGCACGTCTGAGAGGTGGTTCCGGCCGGCCCTACAGGTGTTTCTGGAGTGTCCGCCAAGTGGTTCTGGCGTAGCGGAAAGGTGATGTTGGCGTGACCGGCAGGTGGTTCCAGCCAGACCGGCAGGTGATTCCGGAGTGTCTGCCACGTGGTTCTGGCGTAGCCGGCAGGTGATTTTGGCGTGTCGAGCAGGTGGTTCCGGCGAGCTCGGCAGGTGGTACCGGCATGTGCGGAACATGGTTCTGGCACGTCTGAGAGATGGTTCCGGCATGCCCGGCAGGTGATTCCGGAGTGTCCGTCATGTGGTTCTGGCACCTCTGAGAGGTGGTTCCGGCATGCCCGGCAAGTGGTTCAGGAGTGTCTGCCGAGTGGTTCTGGCGTAGCCGGCAGGTGATTTTGGCGTGTCCAACGGGTGGTTTTGGCGAGTCGAGCAGGTGGTTCTGGCGTGCTCGGCAGGTGCTTCCGGTGTCATTGGCATGTGGTTCCGGCATGTCTGAGAGGTGGGTCCGCCATGCCCGGCAGGTGATTCCGGAGTGTTCGCCAAGTGGTTCTGGCGTAGCCGGCAGGTGATTTTGCATGTCCGGCAATGGTTCCGGCGAGTCGAGCCGGTGGTTCCGCCATGTCCGGCAGGTGGTTCCGGCATGCCACGCAGGTGATTCCGGAGTTTCTGGCATGTGGTTCTGGCACCTCTGAGAGGTGGTTCCGGCATGCGCAGCAGGTGATACCGGAGTGTCCAGCATTTGGTTCTGGCACCTGTGAGAGGTGGTTCCGGAATGAACGGCATGTGATTCCGGAGTGTCTGCCGTGTTTTTCTGGCGTAGCCGGCAGGTGATTTTGGCGTGTCCAGCAGGTGGTTCCAGCGAGCTCGGCAGGTGGTTCCGGCATGTCCGGAACATGGTTCTGGCACGTCTGAGAGATGGTTCCGGCATGCCCGGCAGGTGATTCCGGAGTGTGCGGCATGTGGTTCTGGCACCTCTGAGAGGTGGTTCCGGCATGCCCGGCAGGTGGTTCCGGAGTGTCTGCCGAGTGGTTCTGGAGTAGCCGGCAGGTGATTCTGGCGTATCCAGCAGGTGGTTCTGGGGAGTGGATCAGGTGGTTCCGGCATACTCGGCAGGTGGTACCGGCGTGTCCGGAACATGGTTCTGGCAAGTCTGAGAGGTGGTTCCGGCATGCCCGACAGGTGATTCCGGAGTGTTCGCCAAGTGGGTCTGGCGTAGCCGGCAGGTCATTTTGCATGTCCGGTGGTGGTTCCGGCGAGTCAAGCCGGTGGTTCCGGCGTGTCCAGCAGGTGTTTCCGGTCTGTCCGGCAGGTGGTCTGGCGTGACCGGCATGAGGTTCTGGCACGTCTGAGAGTTGGTTCCGGCATGCCTGACAGGTGATTCCGGAGTGTCCGCCAAGTGGTTCTGGCGTACCCGGCAGGTGATCTTGGCGTGTCTGTCAGGTGTTTCTGGCAAGTCGAGCATTTGGGTCAGGCATGCTCAGCAGGTGATTCCGGCGTGTCTGGCACGTGGTTCTGGTGTGTCTGAGAGCTGGTTCTGGCATGTCCGGCAGATGATTCCTGAGTGTCCACCAAGTGGTTCTGGCATACGCGGCAGGTGATTTTGGCGTGTCAGGTAGGTGGTTCCGGCGAGTCGAGCAGGTGGTTCCGGCGAGCTCGGCAGGTGGTTCAGGCGGGTCTGGCAGGTGGTTTCGGTCTGTTCGGGGTGTGGTTCCGGCATCTCAGGCACATGGTTCTGGCACATGTGATAGGTGGTTCTGGCCGGCCCGACAGGTGTTTCCATGTTGTCCGCCAAGCGGTTCTGGCATAGCTTGCAGGTGATGTTGGCGTGTCCAGCAGGTGGTTCCGGCGAGCTCGGCAGGTGGTACCGGCGTGTCCGGAACATGGTTCTGGCACGTCTGAGAGATCGTTCCGGCATGCCCGGCAGGTGATTCCGGAGTGTCCGGCATGTGTTTCTGGCACCTCTGAGAGGTGGTTCCGGCATGCCCGGCAGGTTATACCGGAGTGTCCAGCATTTGGTTCTGGCACCTGTGAGAGGTGGTTCCGGAATGCACGACATGTGATTCCGGAGTGTCTGCCGAGTGGTTCTGGCGTAGCCGGCAGGTGATTTTGGCGTGTCCAGCAGGTGGTTCCGGCAAGCTCGGCAGGTGGTTCCGGCATGTCCGGAACATGGTTCTGGCACGTCTGAGAGATGGTTCCGGCATGCCCGGCAGGTGATTCAGGAGTGTCCGGCATGTGGTTCTGGCACCTCTGAGAGGTGGTTCCGCCATGCCCGGCAGGTGATTCCGGAGTGTTCGCCAAGTGGTTCCGGCGTAGCCAGCAGGTGATTTTGCATGTCCGGCAATGGTTCCGGCGAATCGAGACGGTGGTTCCTGCATGTCCGGCAGGTGATTCCGGCATGTCCAGCAGGTGGTTCCGGCATGCCCGGCAGGTGATTCCGGAGTGTCCGGCATGTGGTTCTGGCACCTCTCAGAGGTGGTTCCGGCATGCCCGACAGGTGATACTGGAGTGTCTGGCATTTGGTTCTGGCACCTCTGAGAGGTGGTTCCGGAATGCCTGGCATGTGATTCCGGAGTGTCTGCCGAGTGGTTCTGGCGTAGCCGGCAGTTGATTTTGGCGTGTCCACTAGGTGGTTCTGGGGAGTGGATCAGCTGGTTCCGGCATACTCGGCATGTGGTAGCTGCGTGTCCATAACATGGTTCAGGCAAGTCTGAGAGGTGGTTCCGGCACGCCAGAGAGGTGATTCCGGAGCGTCCGTCAAGTGTTTCTGGCGTACCCGGCAGGTGATTTTGGCATGTCCGACAGGTGTTTCTTGCGAGTCGAGCAGGTGGCTCAGGCATGCTCAGCTGGTGCTTCCGGCGTCTCTGGCACGTGGGTCTGGTGTGTCTGAGAGCTGGTTCTGGCATGTCCGGCAGATGATTCCGGAGTGTCCACCAAGTGGTTCTGGTATAACTGGCAGGTGATTTTGGCATGTCAGGAAGGTGGTTCCGGCTAGTTGAGCAGGTGGATCAGGCGTGCTCGCCAGGGAGTTCAGGCGGGTCTGTCATGTCGTTTCGGTCTGTTCGGGGAGTGGTTCTGGCATCTCAGGCACATGGTTCTGGCACGTCTGAGAGGTGGTTCCGGCCGGCCCGACAGGTGATTCCGGAGTGTCTGCCGCGTGGTTCTGGCGTAGCCGGCAGGTGATTTTGGTGTGTCCAGCTGGTGGTTCCGGCGTTCTCGACAGGTGGTACCGGCGTGTCCGGAACATGGTTCTGGCACGTCTGACAGATGGTTCCGGCATGCCCGGCAGGTGATTCCGGAGTGTCCGGCATGTGGTTCTGGCACCTCTGAGAGGTGGTTCCGGCATGCCCGTCAGGTGGTTCCGGAGTGCCTGCCGAGTGGTTCTGGTCTAGTCAGCAGTTGATTCTGGCGTGTCCAGCAGGTGGTTCTGAGGAGTGGATCAGGTGGTTCCGGCCTACTCGGCAGGTGGTACCGGCGTGTCCGGAACATGGTTCTGGCAAGTCTGAGAGGTGGTTCCGGCTTGCCCGACAGGTGATTCCGGAGTGTTCGCCAAGTGGTTCTGGCGTAGCCGGCAGGTCATTTTGCATGTCCGGCGGTGGTTCCGGCGAGTCAAGCCGGTGGTTCCGGCGTGTCCGGCAGGTGTTTCCGGTCTGTCCGGCAGGTGGTTCTGGCGTGACCGGCACGAGGTTGAGGCACGTCTGAGAGTTGGTTCCGGCATGCCCGACAGCTGATTCCGGAGTGTCTGCCACGTGGTTCTGGCGTACCCGCTAGGTGATTTTGGCGTGTCTGGCAGGTGTTTCTGGCAAGTCGAGCATGAGGCTCAGTCATGATCAGCAGGTTCTTCCCGCGTGTCTGGCACGTGGTTCTGGTGTGTCTGAGAGCTGGTTCTGGCATGTCCGGCAGATGATTCCGGAGTGTCCACCAAGTGGTTGTGGCATACCCGGCAGGTGATTTTAGCGTGTCAGGTAGGTGGTTCCAGCGAGTCGAGTAGGTGGTTCCGGCGTGCTCGGCAGGTGGTTCAGGCGGGTCTGGCAGGTGGTTTCGGTCTGTTCGGGGTGTGGTTCCGGCATCTCAGGCACATGGTTCTGGCACGTCTGATAGGTGGTTCCGGCCGGCCCGACAGGTGTTTCCATGGTGTCCGCCAAGTGGTTCTGGCTTTGCTGGCAGGTGATGTTGGCGTGACCGGCAGGTGGTTCCATCCAGCCCCGCAGGTGATTCCGAAGAGTTCACCAAATGGTTGTGGCGTAGCCGGCAGGTGATTTTGGCGTCTCCAGCAGGTGGTTCCGGCTAGCTCGGCAGGTGGTTCCGGCATGTCCGGAACATGGCTCTGGCACGTCTGAGATATGGTTCCGGCATGCCCTGCAGGTGATTCCGGAGTGTGCGGCATGTGGTTCTGGCACCTCTGAGAGGTGGTTCCGGCATGCCCGGCAGTTGGTTACGGAGTGTCTGCCGAGTGGTTCTGGAGTAGCCGGCAGGTGATTCTGGCGTATCCAGCAGGTGGTTCTGGGGAGTGGATCAGGTGGTTCCGGCATACTCGGCAGGTGGTACCGGCGTGTCCGGAACATGGTTCTGGCAAGTCTGAGAGGTGGTTCCGGCATGCCCGACAGGTGATTCCGGAGTGTTCGCCAAGTGGGTCTGGCGTAGCCGGCAGGTCATTTTGCATGTCCGGTGGTGGTTCCGGCGAGTCAAGCCGGTGGTTCCGGCGTGTCCAGCAGGTGTTTCCGGTCTGTCCGGCAGGTGGTCTGGCGTGACCGGCATGAGGTTCTGGCACGTCTGAGAGTTGGTTCCGGCATGCCTGACAGGTGATTCCGGAGTGTCCGCCAAGTGGTTCTGGCGTACCCGGCAGGTGATCTTGGCGTGTCTGTCAGGTGTTTCTGGCAAGTCGAGCATTTGGGTCAGGCATGCTCAGCAGGTGATTCCGGCGTGTCTGGCACGTGGTTCTGGTGTGTCTGAGAGCTGGTTCTGGCATGTCCGGCAGATGATTCCTGAGTGTCCACCAAGTGGTTCTGGCATACGCGGCAGGTGATTTTGGCGTGTCAGGTAGGTGGTTCCGGCGAGTCGAGCAGGTGGTTCCGGCGAGCTCGGCAGGTGGTTCAGGCGGGTCTGGCAGGTGGTTTCGGTCTGTTCGGGGTGTGGTTCCGGCATCTCAGGCACATGGTTCTGGCACATGTGATAGGTGGTTCTGGCCGGCCCGACAGGTGTTTCCATGTTGTCCGCCAAGCGGTTCTGGCATAGCTTGCAGGTGATGTTGGCGTGTCCAGCAGGTGGTTCCGGCGAGCTCGGCAGGTGGTACCGGCGTGTCCGGAACATGGTTCTGGCACGTCTGAGAGATCGTTCCGGCATGCCCGGCAGGTGATTCCGGAGTGTCCGGCATGTGTTTCTGGCACCTCTGAGAGGTGGTTCCGGCATGCCCGGCAGGTTATACCGGAGTGTCCAGCATTTGGTTCTGGCACCTGTGAGAGGTGGTTCCGGAATGCACGACATGTGATTCCGGAGTGTCTGCCGAGTGGTTCTGGCGTAGCCGGCAGGTGATTTTGGCGTGTCCAGCAGGTGGTTCCGGCAAGCTCGGCAGGTGGTTCCGGCATGTCCGGAACATGGTTCTGGCACGTCTGAGAGATGGTTCCGGCATGCCCGGCAGGTGATTCAGGAGTGTCCGGCATGTGGTTCTGGCACCTCTGAGAGGTGGTTCCGCCATGCCCGGCAGGTGATTCCGGAGTGTTCGCCAAGTGGTTCCGGCGTAGCCAGCAGGTGATTTTGCATGTCCGGCAATGGTTCCGGCGAATCGAGACGGTGGTTCCTGCATGTCCGGCAGGTGATTCCGGCATGTCCAGCAGGTGGTTCCGGCATGCCCGGCAGGTGATTCCGGAGTGTCCGGCATGTGGTTCTGGCACCTCTCAGAGGTGGTTCCGGCATGCCCGACAGGTGATACTGGAGTGTCTGGCATTTGGTTCTGGCACCTCTGAGAGGTGGTTCCGGAATGCCTGGCATGTGATTCCGGAGTGTCTGCCGAGTGGTTCTGGCGTAGCCGGCAGTTGATTTTGGCGTGTCCACTAGGTGGTTCTGGGGAGTGGATCAGCTGGTTCCGGCATACTCGGCATGTGGTAGCTGCGTGTCCATAACATGGTTCAGGCAAGTCTGAGAGGTGGTTCCGGCACGCCAGAGAGGTGATTCCGGAGCGTCCGTCAAGTGTTTCTGGCGTACCCGGCAGGTGATTTTGGCATGTCCGACAGGTGTTTCTTGCGAGTCGAGCAGGTGGCTCAGGCATGCTCAGCTGGTGCTTCCGGCGTCTCTGGCACGTGGGTCTGGTGTGTCTGAGAGCTGGTTCTGGCATGTCCGGCAGATGATTCCGGAGTGTCCACCAAGTGGTTCTGGTATAACTGGCAGGTGATTTTGGCATGTCAGGAAGGTGGTTCCGGCTAGTTGAGCAGGTGGATCAGGCGTGCTCGCCAGGGAGTTCAGGCGGGTCTGTCATGTCGTTTCGGTCTGTTCGGGGAGTGGTTCTGGCATCTCAGGCACATGGTTCTGGCACGTCTGAGAGGTGGTTCCGGCCGGCCCGACAGGTGATTCCGGAGTGTCTGCCGCGTGGTTCTGGCGTAGCCGGCAGGTGATTTTGGTGTGTCCAGCTGGTGGTTCCGGCGTTCTCGACAGGTGGTACCGGCGTGTCCGGAACATGGTTCTGGCACGTCTGACAGATGGTTCCGGCATGCCCGGCAGGTGATTCCGGAGTGTCCGGCATGTGGTTCTGGCACCTCTGAGAGGTGGTTCCGGCATGCCCGTCAGGTGGTTCCGGAGTGCCTGCCGAGTGGTTCTGGTCTAGTCAGCAGTTGATTCTGGCGTGTCCAGCAGGTGGTTCTGAGGAGTGGATCAGGTGGTTCCGGCCTACTCGGCAGGTGGTACCGGCGTGTCCGGAACATGGTTCTGGCAAGTCTGAGAGGTGGTTCCGGCTTGCCCGACAGGTGATTCCGGAGTGTTCGCCAAGTGGTTCTGGCGTAGCCGGCAGGTCATTTTGCATGTCCGGCGGTGGTTCCGGCGAGTCAAGCCGGTGGTTCCGGCGTGTCCGGCAGGTGTTTCCGGTCTGTCCGGCAGGTGGTTCTGGCGTGACCGGCACGAGGTTGAGGCACGTCTGAGAGTTGGTTCCGGCATGCCCGACAGCTGATTCCGGAGTGTCTGCCACGTGGTTCTGGCGTACCCGCTAGGTGATTTTGGCGTGTCTGGCAGGTGTTTCTGGCAAGTCGAGCATGAGGCTCAGTCATGATCAGCAGGTTCTTCCCGCGTGTCTGGCACGTGGTTCTGGTGTGTCTGAGAGCTGGTTCTGGCATGTCCGGCAGATGATTCCGGAGTGTCCACCAAGTGGTTGTGGCATACCCGGCAGGTGATTTTAGCGTGTCAGGTAGGTGGTTCCAGCGAGTCGAGTAGGTGGTTCCGGCGTGCTCGGCAGGTGGTTCAGGCGGGTCTGGCAGGTGGTTTCGGTCTGTTCGGGGTGTGGTTCCGGCATCTCAGTCACATGGTTCTGGCACGTCTGATAGGTGGTTCCGGCCGGCCCGACAGGTGTTTCCATGGTGTCCGCAAAGTGGTTCTGGCTTTGCTGGCAGGTGATGTTGGCGTGACCGGCAGGTGGTTCCATCCAGCCCCGCAGGTGATTCCGAAGAGTTCACCAAATGGTTGTGGCGTAGCCGGCAGGTGATTTTGGCGTCTCCAGCAGGTGGTTCCGGCTAGCTCGGCAGGTGGTTCCGGCATGTCCGGAACATGGCTCTGGCACGTCTGAGATATGGTTCCGGCATGCCCTGCAGGTGATTCCGGAGTGACCGCCATGTGGTTCTGGCACCTCTGAGAGGTGGTTCCGGCATGCCCGGCAGTTGGTTACGGAGTGTCTGCCGAGTGGTTCTGGAGTAGCCGGCAGGTGATTCTGGCGTATCCAGCAGCTGGTTCTGAGGAGTGGATCAGGTGGTTCCGGCATACTCGGCAGGTGGTACCGGTGTGTCCGGAACTTGGTTCTGGCAAGTCTGAGAGGTGGTTCCGGCATGCCGACAGGAGATTCCGGAGTGCTCGCCAAGTGGTTCTGGCGTAGCCGGCAGGTCATTTTGCATGTCCGGTGGTGGTTCCGGCGAGTCGAGCCGGTGGTTCCGGCGTGTCCAGCAGGTGTTTCCGGTCTGTCTGGCAGGTGGTTCTGGCATGACCGGCACGAGGTTCTGGCACGTCTGCGAGCTGGTTCCGGCTTGCCCGACAGGTGATTCCGGAGTGTCCGCCTCGTGGTTCTGGCGTACCCGGCAGGTGATTTTGGCGTGTCTGGCAGGTGTTTCTGGCAAGTCGAGCATTTGGCTCAGGCATGCTCAGCAGGTGCTTCCGGCGTGTCTGGCACGTGGTTCTGGTGTGTCTGAGAGCTGGTTCTGGCATGTCCGGCAGATGATTCTGGAGTGTCCACCAAGTGGTTGTGGCATACCCGGCAGGTGATTTTAGCATGTCAGGTAGGTGGTTCTAGCGAGTCGAGTAGGTGGTTGCGGCGTGCTCGGCAGGTGGTTCAGGCGGGTCTGGCAGGTGGTTTCGGTCTGTTCGGGGAGTGGTTCCGACATCTCAGGCACATGGTTCTGGCATGTCTGAGAGGTGGTTCCGGCCGGCCCGACAGGTGTTTCCATGGTGTCCGCCAAGTGGTTCTGGCATAGCTGGCAGGTGATGTTGGCGTGACCGGCAGGTGGTTCCAGCCAGCCTGGCAGGTTATTCCGGAGTGTCTGCCGAGGGGTTCTGGCGTAGCCGGCAGGTGATTTTGGCGTGTACAGCAGGTGTTTCCTGCAAGTCGAGCATATGGCTCAGGCATGATCAGCAGGAGCTTCCGGCGTGTCTGGCACGTGGTTCTTGTGTGTCTGAGAGCTGGTTCTGGCATGTCCGGCGGATGATTCTGGAGTGTCCGGCATGTGGTTCTGGCATCTCTGAGAGGTGTTTCCGGCATGCCCGGCAGGTCGTTGCAGAGTGTCTGCCAAGTGGTTCTGGCGTAGCCGGCAGGTGATTCTGGCGTGTCCATCAGGTGGTTCTGGGGAGTGGATCATGTGGTTCCGGCATACACGGCAGGTGGTACCGGCATGTCCGGAACATGGTTCTGGCAAGTCTGAGAGTTGGTTCCGGCATGCCCGACAGGTGATTCCGGAGTGTTCGCCAAGTGGTTCTGGTGTAGCCAGCAGGTCATTTTGCATGTCCGGTGGTGGTTCCGGCGAGTCAAGCCGGTGGTTCCGGCGTGTCCAGCAGGTGGTTCCTGTCTGTCCGGCAGGTGGTTCTGGCGTGTCCGGCACGAGGTTCTGGCCCATCTGAGAGTTGGTTAACGCATGCCCTACAGGTGATTCCGGAGTGTCCGCCAAGTGGTTCCGGCGTAGCTGAAAGTTGATGTTGGCGTGACCGGCAGGTGGTTCCAGCCAGCCCGGCAGGTTATTCCGAAGAGTTCACCAAATGGTTGTGGCGTAGCCGGCAGGTGATTTTGCATGTCCGGCAATGGTTCCGGCGAGTCGAGCCGGTGGTTCCGGCATGCCCAGCAGGTGGTTCCGGCATGCCTGGCAGGTGATTCCGGAGTGTCCGGCATGTGGTTCTGGCACCTCTGAGAGGTGGTTCCGGCATGCCCGGCAGGTGATACCGGAGTCTCCGGCATTTGCTTCTGGCACCTCTGAGAGGTGGTTCCGGAATGCACGGCATGTGATTCCGGAGTGTCTGTTGAGTGGTTCTGGCGTAGCCGGCAGGTTATTTTTGCGTGTCCAGCAGGTGGTTACGGCGAGCTCGGCAGGTGGTTCCGGCATGTCCGGAACATGGTTCTGGCACGTCTGATAGATGGTTCCGGCATGCCCGGCAGGTGATTCAGGAGTGTCCGGCATGTGGTTCTGGCACCTCTGAGAGGTGGTTCCGGCATGCCCGGCAGTTGGTTACGGAGTGTCTGCTGAGTGGTTCTGGAGTAGCCGGCAGGTGATTCTGGCGTGTCCAGCAGGTGGTTCTGGGGAGTGGATCAGGTGGTTCCGGCATACTCGGCAGGTGGTACCGGTGTGTCCGGAACTTGGTTCTGGCAAGTCTGAGAGGTGGTTCCGGCCGGCCCGACAGGTGATTCCGGAGTGTCCGCCAAGTGTTTCTGGCGTGGCTGAAAGGTGATGTTGGCGTGACCTGCAGGTGTTTCCAGCCAGCCCGGCAGGTGATTCCGGAGTGTCTGCTGAGTGGTTCTGGCGTAGCTGGCACGTGATTTTGGCGTGTCCAGCAGGTGGTTCCGGCGAGCTCGGCAGGTTGTACCAGCGTGTCCGCAACATGGTTCTGGCACGTGTGAGAGATGGTTCCGGCATGGCAGGCAGGTGATTCCGGAGTGTCCGCCACGTGGTTCTGGTATACCTGGCAGGTGATTTTGGCGTGTCTGGAAGGTGGTTCCGGCTAGTTGAGCAGGTGGATCAGGCGTGCTCACCAGGGGGTTCAGGCTGGTCTGGCAGGTGGTTTCGGTCTGTTCGGGAGTGTGGTTCCGGCATCTCAGGCACATGGTTCTGGCACGTCTGAGATGTGGTTCCGGCCGGCCCTACAGGTGTTTCCCGAGTGTCCGCCATCTGGTTCCGGCGTAGCTGAAAGGTGATGTTGGCCTGACCGGCAGGTGGTTCCAGCCAGCCCGGCAGGTGATTCCGGAGTGTCTGCTGAGTGGTTTTGGCGTAGCCGGCAGGTGATTTTGGCGTGTCCAGCATGCGGTTCCGGCGAGATCGACAGGTGGTACCGGCGTGTCCGGAACATGGTTCTGGCACGTCTGAGAGGTGGTTCCGGCACGCCCGACAGGTGATTCCGGAGCGTCCGCCAAGTGTTTCTGGCGTACCCGGCAGGTGATTTTGGCATGTCTGAAAGGTGTTTCTTGCGAGTCGAGCAGGTGGCTCAGGCATGCTCAGCTGGTGCTTCCGGCGTCTCAGGCACGTGTTTCTGGTGTGTCTGAGAGCTGGTTCTGGCATGTCCGGCAGGTGATTCCGGAGTGTCTGCCGAGTGGTTCTGGCGTAGCCGGCAGGTGATTTTGGCGTGTCCTGCAGGTGGTTTTGGCGAGTCGAGCAGGTGGTTCTGGCGTGCTCGGCAGGTGCTTCCGGTGTCATTGGCATGTGTTACTGCATGTCTGAGAGGTGGTTCCGCCATGCCCGGCAGGTGATCCCGGAGTGTTCGCCAAGTGGTTATGGCGTAGACGGCAGGTGATTTTGCATGTCCGGCAATGGTTCCGGCGAGTCGAGCCGGTGGTTCCGGCATGTCCATCCGGTGGTTCCGGCATACTCGGCAGGTGGTACCGGCGTGTCCGGGACATGGTTCTGGCAAGTCTGAGATGTGGTTCCGGCATGCCCGACAGGTGATTCCGGAGTGTTCGCCAAGTGGTTCTGGCGTAGCCGGCAGGTCATTTTGCATGTCCGGCGGTGGTTCCGGCGACTCGAGCCGGTGGTTCCGGCATGTCCGGCAGGTGATTCCGGCATGTCCATCAGGTGGTTCTGGGGAGTGGATCAGGTGGTTCCGGCAGGCCCGGCAGGTGATTCCGGAGTGTCCGGCATGTGATTCTGGCACCTCTGAGAGGTTGTTCTGGCATGCCCGGCAGGTGATACCGGAGTGTCCGGCATTTGGTTCTGGCACCTCTGAGAGGTGGTTCCGGCATGCCCGAAAGGTGGTTCCGGAGTGTCTGCCGAGTGGTTCTGGCGTAGCCGGCAGGTGATTCTGGCGTATCCAGCAGGTGGTTCTGTGAGTGGATCAGGTGGTTCCGGCATACTCGGCAGGTGGTACCGGCGTTTCCGGAACATGGTTCTGGGAAGTCTGAGAGGTGGTTCCGGCATGCCCGACAGGTGGTTCCGGAGTGTTCGCCAAGTGGTTCTGGCGTAGCCGGCAGGTCATTTTGCATGTCCGGCGGTGGTTCCGGCGAGTCAAGCCGGTGGTTCCGGCGTGTCCGGCAGGTGTTTCGGGTCTGTCCGACAGGTGGTTCTGGCGTGTCCGGCAGGAGGTTCTGGCACGTCGAAGAGTTGGTTCCAGCATGCCCGACAGGTGATTCCGGAGTGTCCGCCACGTGGTTCTGGCGTACCCGGCAGGTGATTTTGGCGTGTCTGGCAGGTTTTTCTTCCAAGTCGAGCATGAGGCTCAGGCATGATCAGCAGGTGCTTCCGGCGTTTCCGGCACGTGGTTCTCGGGTGTCAGAGGGCTGGTTCTGGCATTTCCGGCAGATGATTCCGGAGTGTCCACCAAGTGGTTCTCGTAGACCTGGCAGGTGATTTTGGCGTGTCTGGAAGGTGGTTCCGGCTAGGTGAGCAGGTGGATCAGGCGTGCTCGCCAGGGGGTTCAGGCGGGTCTGCCAGGTGGTTTCGGTCTGTTCGGGGTGTGGTTCCGGCATCTCAGGCACCTGGTTCTGGCATGTCTGAGGGGTGGTTCCGGCCGGCCCTACAGGTGTTTCCGGAGTGTACACCAAGTGGTTCCGTCGTAGCTGAAAGGTAATGTTGGCGTGACCGGCAGGTGGTTCCAGCCAGCCCGGCAGGTGATTCCGGAGTGTCTGCCGAGTGGTTCTGGCGTAGCCGGCAGGTGATTTTGGCGTGTCCAGCAGGTGGTTTTGGCGAGTCGAGCAGGTGGTTCTGGCGTGCTCGGCAGGTGCTTCCGGTGTCATTGGCATGTGGTTCTGCATGTCTGAGAGGTGGTTCTGCCATGCCCGGCAGGTGATTCCGGAGTGTTCGCCAAGTGGTTCTGGCGTAGACGGCAGGTGATTTTGCATGTCCGGCAATGGTTCCGGCGAGTCGAGCCGGTGGTTCCGGCATGTCCATCAGGTGGTTCCGGCATGCCCCGCAGGTGATTCCGGAGTGTCCGGCATGTGGTTCTGGCACCTCTGAGAGGTGGTTCCGGCATGCCCGGCAGGTGATACCGGCGTGTCCGGCATGTGGTTCCAGCACCTCTGAGAGGTGGTTCCGGCATGCCCGGCAGGTGGTTCTGGAGTGTCTGCCGAGTGGTTCTGGCGTAGCCGGCAGGTGATTCTGGCGTGTCCAGCACGTGGTTCTGGGGAGTGGATCAGGTGGTTCCGGCATACTCGGCAGGTGGTACCGGCGTGTCCGGAACATGGTTCTGGCAAGTCTGTGATGTGGTTCCGGCATGATCGACAGGTGATGCCGGAGTGTTCGCCAAGTGGTTCTGGCGTAGCCGGCAGGTGATTTTGCATGTCCGGCGGTGGTTCCGGCAAGTCGAGCCGGTGGTTCCGGCATGTCCGGCAGGTGATTCCGGCATGTCCAGCAGGTGGTTCTGGGGAGTGGATCAGGTGGTTCCGGCAGGCCCGGCAGGTGATTCCGGAGTGTCCGGCATGTGATTCTGGCACCTCTGAGAGGTTGTTCAGGCATGCCTGGCAGGTGATACCGGTGTGTCCGGCATTTGGCTCTGGCACCTCTGAGAGGTGGTTCCGGGATGCCTGGCATGTGAATCCGGAGTGTCTGCCGAGTGGTTCTGGCGTGTCCAACAGGTTTTTCCTGTCTTTCCGGCAGGTGGTTCTGGCGTGTCCGGCACGAGGTTCTGGCACGTCTGAGAGTTGGTTCCGGCATGCACGACAGGTGATTCCGGAGTGTCCGCCACGTGTTTCTGGCATACCCGGCAGGTGATTTTGGCGTGTCTGGCAGGTGTTTCTTGCAAGTCGAGCAAGTGGCTCAGGCATGATCAGCAGGTGCTTCCGGCCTGTCCGGCACGTGGTTCTGGTGTGTCTGAGAGCTGGTTCTGGCATGTCCAGCACATGATTCCGGAGTGTCCACCAAGTGGTTCTGGCATACCCGGGCGGTGATTTTGGCGTGTCAGGTAGGTGGTTCCGGCGAGTCGAGTAGGTGGTTCCGGCGTGCTCGGCAGGTGGTTCAGGTGGGTCTGGCAGGGGGTTTCTGTGTGTTCGGGGTTTGTTTCCGGTATCTCAGGCACATGGTTCTGGCACATCAGAGAGGTGGTTCCCGCCGGCCCGACAGGTTTTCCATGGTGTCCGCCAAGTGGTTCTGGCATAGCTGGCAGGTGATGTTGGCGTGAACGGCAGGTGGTTGCAGCCATCCGGGCAGGTGATTCCGAAGTGTTCACCCAATGGTTGAGGCGTAGCCGGCAGGTGATTTTGGCGTGTCCAGCAGGTGGTTTTGGCGAGTCGAGCAGGTGGTTCTGGCGTGCTCGGCAGGTGCTTCCGGTGTCATTGGCATGTGGTTCCGGCATGTCTGAGAGGTGGCTCCGCCATGCCCGGCAGGTGATTCCGGAGTGTTCGCCAAGTGGTTCTGGCGTAGCTGGCAGGTGATTTTGAATGTCCGGCAATGGTTCCGGCAAGTCGAGCCGGTGGTTCCGGCGTGTCCAGCAGGTGGTTGCGGTCTTTCCAGCTGGTGGTTCTGGGGTGTCCGGCACGAGGTTCTGGCACGTCTGAGAGGTTGTGTCGGCATGCACTTCACGTGATTCCGGCTTGTCCGCCAAGTGGTTCTGGTGTAGCGGGCAGGTGATTTTGGCGTCTCCGGCAGGTGGGACCGGTGAGTCAAGCAGGTGGTTCTGGCGAGTGTTTGCTGTGTTTCCGGTCTGTCCGGGAGATGGTTCCGGCCTGTCCGGCACGTGCTTCTGGCACTTCTGAGAGGTTGTGCTGGCCTGCCCGGCAGGTGATTCTGGAGTGTCCGCTAAGTGGTTCTGGCGTAGCCAGCAGGTGATTTTGGTGTGTCCGGCAGGTGGTTCTGGGGAGTGGATCAGGAACTTCCGGCATTCTCGGCAGGTGCTTCCGCTGTCTCCGGTACGTATTTGTGGCACCTCTGAGAGGTGGTTCCAGCATGCCGGGCAGGTGATCCCGGAGAGTCCTCCAAGTTGTTCTGGCGTACCCCGCAGGTGTTTCTGGTGTGTCTGGCAGGTGGCTCTGGTGAGTCGAGCAGGTCGTTCCGGTGTGCTCGGCAGGTGGTTCCGGCAGGTCCGGCAGGTGTTTGCCGTCTGTCCATGACGTGGTGCCGGCATGCCCGCAAGGTGATTCTGGAGTGTCCAGCAAGTGGTTTTGGCTTAGCCGGCATATGATTTTGGCCTGTGAGGCAGGTGGTTCCGGCATGTCCAGCAGGTGGTTCCGGCAAGCTCGGCAGGTGTTTCCGGTCTCTCCGGCACGTGGTTGTGGCACGTCTGAGAAATGGTTCCGGCATGTCCAGCAGATGATTCCGGAGTGTCCACCAAGTGGTTCTGACATACCCGGCAGGTGATTTTGGCGTGTCAGGTAGGTGGTTCCGGCGAGTCGAGTAGGTGGTTCCGGCGTGCTCGGCAGGTGGTTCAGGCGGGTCTGGCAGGGGGTTTCGGTCTGTTCGGGGTGTGGTTCCGGCATCTCAGGCACATGGTTCTGGCACGTCAGAGAGGTGGTTCCGGCCGGCCCGACAGGTGTTTCCATGGTGTCCGCCAAGTGGTTCTGGCATAGCTGGCAGGTGATGTTGGCGTGACCGGCAGGTGGTTGCAGCCAGCACGGCAGGTGATTCCGAAGTGTTCACCAAATGGTTGTGGCGTAGCCGGCAGGCGATTTTGGCGTGTCCAGCAGGTGGTTTGGGCAAGTCAAGCAGGTGGTTCTGGCGTGCTCGGCAGGGGCTTCCGGTGTCATTGGCATGTGGTTTCGGCGTGTCTGAGAGGTGGCTCCGCCAGCCCGGCAGGTGATTCCGGAGTGTTCGCCAAGTGGTTCTGGCGTAGCCGGCAGGTGATCTTGCATGTCCGGCAATGGTTCCGGCGAGTCGAGCCGGTGGTTCCGGCGTGTCCGGCAGGTGGTTGCGGTCTGTCCAGCAGGTGGTTCTGGGGTGTCCGGCACGAGGTTCTGGCACGTCTGAGAGGTTGTGTCGGCATGCACTTCACGTGATTCCGGCTTGTCCGCCAAGTGGTTCTGGTGTTGCGGGCAGGTGATTTTGGCATCTCCGGCAGGTGGGACCGGTGAGTCAAGCAGGTGGTTCCGGCGAGTGTTTGCTTTGTTTCCGGTCTGTCCGGGAGATGGTTCCGGCCTGTCCGGCACGTGCTTCTGGCACTTCTGAGAGGTTGTGCTGGCGTGCCCCGCAGATGATTCCGGAGTGTCCACCAAGTGGTTCTGGTATACCTGGCACGTGATTTTGGTGTGTCAGGAAGGTGGTTCCGGCTAGTTGAGCAGGTGGATCAGGCGTGCTCGCCAGGGGGTTCAGGCGGGTCTAGCAGGTGGTTTCGGTCTGTTCGGGGAGTGGTTCCGGCATCTCAGGCACATGGTTCTGGCACATCTGAGAGGTGGTTCCGGCCGGCCCGACAGGTGTTTCCGGAGTGTCTGCCGAGTGGTTCTGGCGTAGCCGGCAGGTGATTTTGGCGTGTCCAGCGGGTGGTTTTGGCGAGTCGAGCAGGTGGTTCTGGCGTGCTCGGCAGGTGCTTCCGGTGTCATTGGCATGTGGTTCCGGCGTGTCTGAGAGGTGGTTCCGCCATGCCCGGCAGGTGATTCCGGAGTGTTCACCAAGTGGTTCTGGCGTAGCCGGCAGGTGATTTTGCATGTCCGGCAATGGTTCCGGCGATTCAAGCCGGTGGTTCCGGCATGTCGAGCAGGTGGTTCCGGCATGCCCGGCAGGTGATTCTGTAGTGTCCGGCATGTGGTTCTGGCACCTCTGAGAGGTGGTTCCGGCATGCACGGCATGTGATTCCGGAGTGTCTGCCGAGTGGTTCTGGCGTAGCTGGCAGGTGATTTTGGCGTGTCCATCAGGTGGATCCGGCGAGCTCGGCAGGTCGTTCCGGCATGTCCGGAACATGGTTCTGGCACGTCTGAGAGATGGTTCCGGCATGCCCGGCAGGTGATTCCGGAGTGTCCGGCATGTGGTTCTGGCACCTCTGAGAGGTGGTTCCGGCATGCCCGGCAGTTGGTTACGGAGTGTCTGCCGAGTGGTTCTGGCGTAGCAGGCAGTTGATTTTGGCGTGTCCAGTAGGTGGTTCTGGGGTGTGGATCAGCTGGTTCCGGTATACTCAGCAGGTGGTACCGGCGTGTCCAGAACATGGTTCTGGCAAGTCTGAGAGGTGGTTCCGGCATGCCCGACAGGTGATTCCGGAGTGTCCACCAAGTGTTTCTGGCGTACCCGGCAGGTGATTTTGGCATGTCCGACAGGTGTTTCTTGCGAGTCGAGCAGGTGGCTCAGGCATGCTCAGCTGGTGCATCCGGCGTCTCTGGCACGTGGTTCTGGTGTGTCTGAGAGCTGGTTCTGGCATGTCCGGCAGATGATTCCGGAGTGTCCACCAAGTGGTTCTGGTATACCTGGCAGGTGATTTTGGCGTGTCAGGAAGGTGGTCCCGGCTAGTTGAGCAGGTGCATCAGGCGTGCTTGGCAGGTGGTTCAGGCGGGTCTGGCAGGTGGTTTCGGTCTGGTCGGGGTGTGGTTCCGGCATCTCAGGCAGATGGTTCTGGCACGTGTGAGAGGTGGTTCCGGCCGGCCCGACAGGTGTTTCCGGAGTGTCCCCCGAGTGGTTCTGGCGTAGCTGGCAGGTGATGTTGGCGTGACCGGCAGGTGGTTCCAGCCAGCCCGGCAGGTGATTCCGGAGTGTCTGCCGAGTGGTTCTGGCGTAGCCGGCAGTTGATTTTGGCATGTCCAGCAGGTGGTTCCGGCGAGCTCAGCAGGTGGTACCGGCGTGTCCGGAACATGGTTCTGGCACGTCTGAGAGATGGTTCCGGCATGCCCGGCAGGTGATTCCGGAGTGTCCGGCATGTGGTTCTGGCACCTCTGAGTGGTGGTTCCGGCATGCCCGGCAGGTGGTTCCGGAGTGTCTGCCGAGTGGTTCTGGCGTAGCCGGCAGGTGATTCTGGCGTGCCCAGCAGGTGGTTCTGGGGAGTGGATCAGGTGGTTCCGACATACTCGGCAGGTGGTACCGGCGTGTCCGGAACATGGTTCTGGCAAGTCTGAGAGGTGGTTCCGGCATGCCCGGCAGGTGATTCCGCAGTGTTCGCCAAGTGGTTCCGGCGTAGCCAGCGGGTGATTTTGCATGTCCGGCCGTGGTTCCAGCGAGTCGACCCGGTGGTTCCGGCGTTTCCGGCAGGTGGTTCCGGTCTGTTCGGCAGGTGGTTCTGGCGTGTCCGGCACGAGGTTCTGGCACGTCTGAGATGTGGTTCCGGCATGCCCGACAGGTGATTTCGGAGTGTCCGCCACGTGGTTCTGAAGTACCTGGCAGGTGATTTTGGCGTGTCTGGCAGGTGTTTCTTGCAAGTCGAGCATGTGGCTCAGGCATGCTCAGCAGGTGCTTCCGGCGTGTCCGGCACGTGGTTCTGGTGTGTCTGAGAGCTGGTTCTGGCATGTCCAGCAGATGATTCCGGAGTGTCCACCAAGTGGTTCTGGCATACCCGGGCGGTGATTTTGGCGTGTCAGGTAGGTGGTTCCGGCGAGTCGAGTAGGTGGTTCCGGCGTGCTCGGCAGGTGGTTCAGGTGGGTCTGGCAGGGGGTTTCTGTGTGTTCGGGGTTTGTTTCCGGTATCTCAGGCACATGGTTCTGGCACATCAGAGAGGTGGTTCCCGCCGGCCCGACAGGTTTTCCATGGTGTCCGCCAAGTGGTTCTGGCATAGCTGGCAGGTGATGTTGGCGTGAACGGCAGGTGGTTGCAGCCAGCCGGGCAGGTGATTCCGAAGTGTTCACCCAATGGTTGAGGCGTAGCCGGCAGGTGATTTTGGCGTGTCGAGCAGGTGGTTTTGGCGAGTCGAGCAGGTGGTTCTGGCGTGCTCGGCAGGTGCTTCCGGTGTCATTGGCATGTGGTACCGGCATGTCTGAGAGGTGGCTCCGCCATGCCCGGCAGGTGATTCCGGAGTGTTCGCCAAGTGGTTCTGGCGTAGCTGGCAGGTGATTTTGAATGTCCGGCAATGGTTCCGGCAAGTCGAGCCGGTGGTTCCGGCGTGTCCAGCAGGTGGTTGCGGTCTTTCCAGCTGGTGGTTCTGGGGTGTCCGGCACGAGGTTCTGGCACGTCTGAGAGGTTGTGTCGGCATGCACTTCACGTGATTCCGGCTTGTCCGCCAAGTGGTTCTGGTGTAGCGGGCAGGTGATTTTGGCGTCTCCGGCAGGTGGGACCGGTGAGTCAAGCAGGTGGTTCTGGCGAGTGTTTGCTGTGTTTCCGGTCTGTCCGGGAGATGGTTCCGGCCTGTCCGGCACGTGCTTCTGGCACTTCTGAGAGGTTGTGCTGGCCTGCCCGGCAGGTGATTCTGGAGTGTCCGCCAAGTGGTTCTGGCATAGCCAGCAGATGATATTGGCGTGTCCGGCAGGTGGTTCTGGGGAGTGGATCAGGAACTTCCGGCATTCTCGGGAGGTGCTTCCGCCGTCTCTGGCATGTGGTTGTGGCACCTCTGAGAGGTGGTTCCAGCATGCCCGGCAGGTGATTCCGCAGTGTCTGACAAGTGGTTGTGGCGTAGCCGGCTGTTGATTCTGGCGTGTCCGGCAGGTGGTTCTGGCGAGTCAAGCAGATGGTCAGGGCGTGTCCGGCAGGTGGTTCCGGTCTGTCCTGGAGGTGGTTCCGGAGTGTCTGCCGAGTGGTTCTGGCGTAGCCGGCAGGTGATTTTGGCGTGTCCAGCAGGTGGTTCTGGGGAGTGGAGCAGGTGGTTCCGGCATACTCGGCAGGTGCTTCCGGCGTGTCCGGCACATGGTTCTGGCACATCTCAGAGGTGGTTCCGGCATGCCCAGCAGGTGATCCCGGAGAGTCCTCCAAGTGGTTCTGGCGTACCCCGCAGGTGTTTCTGGTGTGTCCGGCAGATGGCTCTGGTGAGTCGAGCAGGTCGTTCCGGTGTGCTCGGCAGGTGGTTCCGGCAGGTCCGGCAGGTGTTTGCCGTCTGTCCATGACGTGGTTCTGGCATGCCCGCAAGGTGATTCTGGAGTGTCCACCAAGTGGTTTTGGCGTAGCCGGCATATGATTTTGGCCTGTGAGGCAGGTGGTTCCGGCATGTCCAGCAGGTGGTTCCGGCGAGCTCGGCAGGTGCTTCCGGTCTCTATGGCACGTGGTTGTGGCACGTCTGAGAGATGGTTCCGGCATGCCCGGCAGGTGATTCCAGAGTGTCCGGCATGTGGTTCTGGCACCTCTGAGAGGTGGTTCCGGAATGACTGGCATGTGATTCCGGAGTGTCTGCCGAGTGGTTCTGGCGTAGCAGGCAGTTGATTTTGGCGTGTCCAGTAGGTGGTTCTGGGGTGTGGATCAGCTGGTTCCGGCATACTCAGCAGGTGGTACCGGCGTGTCCAGAACATGGTTCTGGCAAGTGTGAGAGGTGGTTCCGGCATGCCCGGCAGGTGATTCCGGAGTGTCCGGCATGTGGTTCTGGCACCTCTGAGAGGTGGTTCCGGCATGCCCGGCAGGTGATTCCGGAGTGTCCGGCATGTGGTTCTGGCACCTCTGAGAGGTGGTTCCGGAATGCCTGGCATGTGATTCCGGAGTGTCTGCCGAGTGGTTCTGGCGTAGCCGGCAGTTGATTTTGGCGTGTCCACTAGGTGGTTCTGGGGTGTGGATCAGCTGGTTCCGGCATACTCAGCAGGTGGTACCGGCGTGTCCAGAACATGGTTCTGGCAAGTCTGAGAGGTGGTTCCGGCATGCCCGACAGGTGATTCCGGAGTGTCCACCAAGTGTTTCTGGCGTACCCGGCAGGTGATTTTGGCATGTCCGACAGGTGTTTCTTGCGAGTCGAGCAGGTGGCTCAGGCATGCTCAGCTGGTGCTTCCGTCGTCTCTGGAACGTGGTTCTGGTGTGTCTGAGAGCTGGTTCTGGCATGTCCGGCAGATGATTCCGGAGTGTCCACCAAGTGATTCTGGCATACCCGGGCGGTGATTTTGGCGTGTCAGTTAGGTGGATCCGACGAGTCGAGTAGGTGGTTCCGGCGAGCTCGGCAGGTGGCTCAGGTGGGTCTGGCAGGGGGTTTCGGTCTGTTCGGTGTGTGGTTCCGGCATCTCAGGAACATGGTTCTGGCACGTCAGAGAGGTGGTTCCGGCCGGCCCGACAGGTGTTTCCATGGTGTCCGCCAAGTGGTTCTGGCATAGCTGGCAGGTGATGTTGGTGTGACCGGCAGGTGGTTGCAGCCAGCCCGGCAGGTGATTCCGAAGTGTTCACCAAATGGTTGTGGCGTAGCCGGCAGGTGATTTTGGCGTGTCCAGCAGGTGATTTTGGCGAGTCGAGCAGGTGGTTCTGGCGTGCTCGGCAGGTGCTTCCGGTGTCATTGGCATGTGGTTCCGGCATGTCTGAGAGGTGGCTCCGCCATGCCCGGCAGGTGATTCCGGAGTGTTCGCCAAGTGGTTCTGGCGTAGCCGGCAGGTGATTTTGCATGTCCGGCAATCGTTCCTGCGAGTCGAGCCAGTGGTTCCGGCGTGTCCGGCAGGTGGTTGCGGTCTGTCCAGCAGGTGGTTCTGGGGTGTCCGGCACGAGGTTCTGGCACGTCTGAGAGGTTGTGTCGGCATGCACTTCACGTGATTCCGGCTTGTCCGCCAAGTGGTTCTGGTGTAGCGGGCAGGTGATTTTGGCGTCTCCGGCAGGTGGGACCGGTGAGTCAAGCAGGTGGTTCCGGCGAGTGTTTGCTGTGTTTCCGGTCTGTCCGGGTGATGGTTCCGGCCTTTCCGGCACGTGCTTCTGGCACTTCTGAGAGGTTGTGCTGGCATGCCCGGCAGGTGATTCTGGAGTGTCCGCCAAGTGGTTCTGGCGTAGCCAGCAAGTGATTTTGGCGTGTCCGGCAGGTGGTTCTGGGGAGTGGATCAGGAACGTCCGGCATTCTCGGCAGGTGCTTCCGCCGTCTCCGGCATGTGGTTGTGGCACCTCTGAGAGGTGGTTCCAGCATGCCCGGCAGGTGATTCCGCAGTGTCTGACAAGTGGTTGTGGCGTAGCTGGCTGGTGATTCTGGCGTGTCCGGCAGGTGGTTCTGGCGAGTCAAGCAGGTGGTCAGGGCGTGTCCGGCAGGTGGTTCCGGTCTGTCCTGGAGGTGGTTCCGGAGTGTCTGCCGAGTGGTTCTGGCGTAGCCGGCAGGTGATTTTGGCGTGTCCAGCAGGTGGTTCTGGGGAGTGGAACAGGTGGTTCCGGCATACTCGGCAGGTGCTTCCGGCGTGTCCGGCACATGGTTCTGGCACATCTGAGAGGTGGTTCCGGCATGCCCGGCAGGTGATCCCGGAGAGTCCTCCAAGTGGTTCTGGCGTACCACGCAGGTGTTTCTAGTGTGTCCGGCAGGTGGCTCTGGTGAGTCGAGCAGGTCGTTCCGGTGTGCTCGGCAGGTGGTTCCGGCAGGTCCGGCAGGTGTTTGCCGTCTGTCCATGACGTGGTTCCAGCATGCCCGCAAGGTGATTCTGGAGTGTCCACCAAGTGGTTTTGGTGTAGCCGGCATATGATTTTGGCCTGTGAGGCAGGTGGTTCCGGCATGTCCAGCAGGTGGTTCCGGCGAGCTCGGCAGGTGCTTCCGGTCTCTCCGGCACGTGGTTGTGGCACGTCTGAGAGATGGTTCCGGCATGCCCGGCAGGTGATTCCGGAGTGTCCGGCATGTGGTTCTGGCACCTCTGAGAGGTGGTTCCGGCATGGCCGGCAGGTGATTCTGGAGTGTCCAGCATGTGGTTCTGGCACCTCTGAGAGGTGGTTCCGGAATGCCTGGCATGTGATTCCGGAGTGTCTGCCGAGTGGTTCTGGCGTAGCCGGCAGTTGATTTTGGCGTGTCCACTAGGTGGTTCTGGGGTGTGGATCAGCTGGTTCCGGCATACTCAGCAGGTGGTACCGGCGTGTCCAGAACATGGTTCTGGCAAGTCTGAGAGGTGGTTCCGGCATGCCCGACAGGTGATTCCGGAGTGTCCACCAAGTGTTTCTGGCGTACCCGGCAGGTGATTTTGGCATGTCCGACAGGCGTTTCTTGCGAGTCGCGCAGGTGGCTCAGGCATGCTCAGCTGGTGCTTCCGGCGTCTCTGGCACGTGGTTCTGGTGTGTCTGAGAGCTGGTTCTGGCATGTCCGGCAGATGATTCCGAAGTGTCCACCAAGTGGTTCTGGTATACCTGGCAGGTGATTTTGGCGTGTCAGGAAGGTGGTCCCGGCTAGTTGAGCAGGTGCATCAGGCGTGCTTGGCAGGTGGTTCAGGCGGGTCTGGCAGGTGGTTTCGGTCTGGTCGGGGTGTGGTTCCGGCATCTCAGGCAGATGGTTCTGGCACGTGTGAGAGGTGGTTTCGGCCGGCCCGACTGGTGTTTCCGGAGTGTCCCCCAAGTGGTTCTGGCGTAGCTGGCAGGTGATGTTGGCGTGACCGGCAGGTGGTTCCAGCAAGCCCGGCAGGTGATTCCGGAGTGTCTGCCGAGTGGTCCTGGCGTAGCCGGCAGTTGATTTTGGCATGTCCAGCAGGTGGTTCCGGCGAGCTCAGCAGGTGGTACCGGCGTGTCCGGAACATGGTTCTGGCACGTCTGAGAGATGGTTCCGGCATGCCCGGCAGGGGATTCCGGAGTGTCCGACATGTGGTTCTGGCACCTCTGAGTGGTGGTTCCGGCATGCCCGGCAGGTGGTTCCGGAGTGTCTGCCGAGTGGTTCTGGCGTAGCCGGCAGGTGATTCTGGCGTGTCCAGCAGGTGGTTCTGGGTAGTTGATCAGGTGGTTCCGGCATACTCGGCAGGTGGTACCGGCGTGTCCGGAACATGGTTCTGGCAAGTCTGAGAGGTGGTTCCGGCATGCCCGGCAGGTGATTCCGAGTGTTCGCCAAGTGGTTCCGGCGTAGCCGGCGGGTGATTTTGCATGTCCGGCGTTGGTTCCGGCGAGTCGACCCGGTGGTTCCGGCGTGTCCGGCAGGTGGTTCCGGTCTGTTCATCAGGTGGTTCTGGCGTGTCCGGCACGAGGTTCTGGCACGTCTGAGAGGTGGTTCCGGCATGCCCGACAGGTGATTCCGGAGTGTCCGCCACGTGGTTCTGGCGTAGCCAGCATGTGATTTTGGTGTGTCCAGCAGGTGGTTCTGGGGAGTGGATCAGGAACTTCCGGCATTCTCGGCAGGTGCTTCCGCCGTTTCCGGCATGTGGTTGTGGCACCTCTGAGAGATGGTTCCGGCATGCCCGGCAGGTGATTCCGGAGTGTCCGGCATGTGGTTCTGGCACCTCTGAGAGGTGGTTCCGGAATGCCTGGCATGTGATTCCGGAGTGTCTGCTGAGTGGTTCTGGCGTAGCAGGCAGTTGATTTTGGCGTGTCCAGTAGTTGGTTCTGGGGTGTGGATCAGCTGGTTCCGGCATACTCAGCAGGTGGTACCGGCGTGTCCAGAACATGGTTCTGGCAAGTCTGAGAGGTGGTTCCGGCATGCCCGACAGGTGATTCCGGAGTGTTCGCCAAGTGGTTCTGGCCTAGCCGGCAGGTCATTTTGCATGTCCGGCAGTGGTTCCGGCGAGTCAAGCCGATGGTTCCGGCGTGTCCAGCAGGTGTTTCGGGTCTGTCCGACAGGTGGTTCTGGCGTGTCCGGCACGAGGTTGTGGCACGTCTGAGAGTTTGTTCCGGCATGCCCGGCAGGTGATTCCGGAGTGTCTTTCATGTGGTTCTGGTACCTCTGAGAGGTGGTTCCTGAATGCCCGGCAGGTGGTTCTGGAGTGTCTGCCGAGTGGTTCTGGCGTAGCCGGCAGGTGATTCTGGCCTGTCCAGCAGGTGCTTCTGGGGAGTGGATCAGGTGGTTCCAGCATACTCGGCAGGTGGTACCGGCGTGTCCGGAACATGGTTCTGGCAAGTCTGAGAGGTGGTTCCGGCATGCCCGACAGGTGATTCCGGAGTGTTCGCCAAGTGGTTCTGGCGTAGCCGGCAGGTCATTTTGCATGTCCGGCGGTGGTTCCGGCGAGTGGAGCCGGTGGTTCCGGCGTGTCCGGCAGGTGGTTCTGGCGTGACCGGCACGAGGTTCTGGCACGTGTGAGAGTTGGTTCCGGCATGCCCGACAGGTGATTCCGGAGTGTCCGCCACGTGGTTCTGGCGTACCTGGCAGGTGATATTGGCGTGTCTGGCAGGTGTTTCTTGCAAGTCGAGCATTTGGCTCAGGCGTGCTCAGCAGGTGCTTCCGGCGTGTCTGGCACGTGGTTCTGGTGTGTCTGAGAGCTGGTTCTGGCATGTCCGGCAGATGATTCCGGAGTGTCCACCAAGTGGTTCTGGTATACCTGGCAGGTGATTTTGGCGTGTCAGGTAGGTGGTTCCGGCTAGTTGATCAGGTGGATCAGGCGTGCTCGCCAGGGGGTTCAGGCGGGTCTGGCAGGTGGTTTCGGTCTGTTCGGGGAGTGGTTCCGGCATCTCAGGCACATGGTTCTGGCAAGTCTGAGAGGTGGTTCCGGCCGGCCCGACAGGTGTTTCCATGGTGTCCGCCAAGTGGTTCTGGCATAGCTGGCATGTGATGTTGGCGTGACCGGAAGGTGGTTCCAGAAAGCCCGGCAGGTGATTCCGAAGAGTTCACCAAATTGTTGTGGCCTAGCCAGCAGGTGATTTCGGCGTGTCCAGCAGGTGGTTTTGGCGAGTCAAGCAGGTCGTTCTGGCGTGCTCGGCAGGTGCTTGCGGAGTCATTTGCATGTGGTTCCGGCATGTCTGAGAGGTGGTTCCGCCATGCCCGGCAGGTGATTCCGGAGTGTTCGCCAAGTGGTTCTGGCGTAGCCGGCAGGTGATTTTGCATGTCCGGCAATGGTTCCGGCGAGTCGAGCCGGTGGTTCCGGCATGTCCGGCAGGTGATTCCGGCATGTCCAGCAGGTGGTTCTGGGGAGTGGATCAGGTGGTTCCGGCAAGCACGGCAGGTGATTCCGGAGAGTCCGGCATGTGATTCTGGCACCTCTGAGACGTTGTTCTGGCATGCCCAGCAGGTGATACCGGAGTGTCCGGCATTTGGTTCTGGCACCTCTGAGAGGTGGTTCCGGGATGCCTGGCATGTGATTCCGGAGTGTCTGCCGAGTGGTTCTGGCGTGTCCAGCAGGTGTTTCCGGTCTTTCCGGCAGGTGGTTCTGGCGTGTCTGGCACGAGGTTCTGGCACCTCTGAGAGTTGGTTCCGGCATGCCCGACAGGTGATTCCGGAGTGTCCGCCACGTGGTTCTCGCGTACCCGGCAGGTGATTTTGGCGTGTCTGGCAGGTGTTTCTTGCAAGTCGAGCAAGTGGCTCAGGCATGATCAGCAGGTGCTTCCGGCCTGTCCGGCACGTGGTTCTGGTGTGTCTGAGAGCTGGTTCTGGCATGTCCGGCAGATGATTCCGGAGTGTCCACCAAGTGGTTGTGGCATACCCGGCAGGTGATTTTAGCGTGTCACGTAGGTGGTTCCAGCGATTCGAGTAGGTGGTTCCGGCGTGCTCGGCAGGTGGTTCAGGCGTGTCTGGCAGGTGGTTTCGGTCTGTTCGGGGTGTGGTTCCGGCATCTCAGGCACATGGTTCTGGCACGTCTGATGGGTGGTTCCGGCCGGCCCGACAGGTGTTTCCATGGTGTCCGCCAAGTGGTTCTGGCATAGCTGGCAGGTGATGTTGGCATGACCGGCAGGTGGTTCCAGACAGCCCGGCAGGTGATTCCGAAGTTTTCACCAAATTGTTGTGGCGTAGCCGGAAGGTGATTTTGGCGTGGCCAGCAGGTGGTTTTGGGGAGTCGAGCCGGTGGTTCTTGCTTGCTCGGCAGGTGCTTCCGGTGTCATTGGCATGTGGTTCCGGCATGTCTGAGAGGTGGTTCCGCCATGACCGGCAGGTGATTCCGTAGTGTTCGCCAAGTGGTTCTGGCGTAGCCGGCAGGTGATTTTGCATGTCCGGCAATGGTTCCGGAGAGTCAAGCCGGTGTTTCCGGCATGTCCAGCAGGTGGTTCCGGCATGCCCGGCAGGTGATTCCGGAGTCTCCAGCATTTGGTTTTGGCACCTCTGAGAGGTGGTTCCGGCATGCCCGACAGGTGATTCTGGAGTGTTCGCCAAGTGGTTCTGGCCTAGCCGGCAGGTCATATTGCATGTCCGGCGGTGGTTCCGGCGAGTCGAGCCGGTGTTTCCAGCGTAGCCGGCAGTTGATTTTGGCGTGTCCACTAGGTGGTTCTGGGGAGTGGATCAGGTGGTTCCGGCATACTCGGCAGGTGGTACCGGCGTGTCCAGAACCTGGTTCTGGCAAGTCTGAGAGGTTGGTCCGGCACGCCCGACAGGTGATTCCGGAGCGTCCGCCAAGTGTTTCTGGCGTACCCGGCAGGTGATTTTGGCATGTCCTACAGGAGTTTCTTGCAAGTCGAGCAGGTGGCTCAGGCATGCTCAGCTGGTGCTTCCGGCGTCTCTGGCACGTGGTTCTGGTGTGTCTGAGAGCTGGTTCTGACATGTCCGGCAGATGATTCCGGAGTGTCCACCAAGTGGTTCTGGTAGACCTGGCAGGTGATTTTGGCATGTCAGGAAGGTGGTTCCGGCTAGTTGAGGAGGTGGATCAGGCATGCTCGCCAGGGGGTTGAGCCGGGTCTGGCAGGTGGTTTCGGTCTGTTCGGGGAGTGGTTCCGGCATCTCAGGCACATGATTCTGGCACGTCTGAGAGGTGGTTCCGGCCGGCCCGACAGGTGTTTCCGGAGTGTCCGCCAATTGGTTCTGGTGTAGCTGAAAGGTGATGTTGGCGTGACCGGCAGGTGGTTCCAGCCAGCCCGGCAGGTGATTCCGGAGTGTCTGCCGAGTGGTTGTGGCGTAGCCGGCAGTTGATTTTGGCGTTTCCATCGGGTGGTTTTGGCGAGCCGAGCAGGTGGTTCTGGCGTGCTCGGCAGGTGCTTCCGGTGTCATTGGCATGTGGTTCCGGCATGTCTGAGAGGTGGTTCCGCCATGCCCGGCAGGTGATTCCGGAGTGTTCGCCAAGTGGTTCTGGCGTAGCCGGCAGGTGATTTTGCATGTCCGGCAATGGTTCCGGCGAGTCGAGCCGGTGGTTCCGGCAGGTCCAGAGGGGGTTCCGGCATGCACGGCAGGTGATTCCGGAGTGTCCGGCATGTGGTTCTGGCACCTCTGAGAGGTGGTTCCAGCATGCCCGGCAGGTGATACCGGAGTGTCCAGCATTTGGTTCTGGCACCTGTGAGAGGTGTTTCCGGAATGCACGGCATGTGATTCCGGAGTGTCTGCCGAGTTGTACTGGCGTAGCCGGCAGGTGATTTTGGCGTGTCCAGCAGGTGGTTCCGGCGAGCTCGTCAGGTGGTTCCGGCATGTCCGGAACATGGTTCTGAGACGTCTGAGAGATGGTTCCGGCCTGCCAGGCAGGTGATTCCGGAGTGTCCGGCATGTGGTTCTGGCACCTCTGAGAGGTGGTTCCGGCATGCCCGGCAGGTGGTTACGGAGTGTCTGCCGAGTGGTTGTGGAGTAGACGGTAGGTGATTCTGGCGTATCCAGCAGGTGGTTCTGGGGAGTGGATCAGGTGGTTCCGGCATACTCGGCAGGTGGTACCGGCGTGTCCGGAACTTGGTTCTGGCAAGTCTGAGAGTTGGTTCCGGCATGCCTGACAGGTGATTCCGGAGTGTTCGCCAAGTGGTTCTGGTGTAGCCGGCACGTCATTTTGCATGTCCTGTGGTGGTTCCGGCGAGTCGAGCCGGTGGTTAAGGCGTGTCCAGCAGGTGTTTCCGGTCTGTCCGGCATGTGGTTCTGGCGTGACCGGCACGAGGTTCTGGCACATCTGAGAGTTGGTGCCGGCATGCCCGACAGGTGATTCTGGAGTGTCCGACACGTGGTTCTGGCGTACCCGGCAGGTGATTTAGGCGTGTCTGGCAGGTGTTTCTGGCAAGTCGAGCATTTGGCTCAGGCATGCTCAGCAGGTGCTTCCGGCGTGTCTGGCACGTGGTTCTGGTGTGTCTGAGAGCTGGTTCTGGCATGTCCGGCAGATGATTCTGGAGTGTCCACCACGTGGTTGTGGCATACACGGCAGGTGATTTTAGCGTGTCAGGTAGGTGGTTCCAGCGAGTCGAGTAGGTGCTTCCGGCGTGCTCGGCAGGTTGTTCAGGCGGGTCTGGCAGGTGGTTTCGGTCTGTTCGGGGTGTGGTTCCGGCATCTCAGGCACATGGTTCTGGCACGTCTGAGAGGTGGTTCCGGCCGGCCCGACAGGTGTTTCCATGGTGTCCGCCAAGTGGTTCTGGCATAGCTGGCAGGTGATGTTGGCGTGACCGGCAGGTGGTTCCAGAAAGCCCGGCAGGGGATTCCGAATAGTTCACCAAATGGTTGTGGCGTAGCCGGCAGGTGATTTTGGCATGTCCAGCAGGTGGTTTTGGCGAGTCGAGCAGGTGGTTCTGGCGTGCTCGGCAGGTGCTTCCGGAGTCATTGGAATGTGGTTCCAGCATGTCTGAGAGGTGGTTCCGCCATGCCCGGCAGGTGATTCCGGAGTGTTCAACAAGTGGTTCTGGCGTAGCCAGCAGGTGATTTTGCATGTCCGGCAATGGTTCCGGCGAGTCGAGCCGGTGGTTCCGGCATGTCCGGCAGGTGATTCCGGCATGTCCAGCAGGTGGTTCCGGCATGCCCGGCAGGTGATTCCAGAGTGTCCGGCATGTGGTTCTGGCACCTCTGACAGGTGGTTCCGGCATGCCCGGCAGGTGATACCGGAGTCTGCGGCATTTGGTTCTGGCACCTCTGAGAGGTGGTTCCGGAATGCCTGGCATGTGATTCCGGAGTGTCTGCCGAGTGGTTCTGGCGTAGCCGGCAGTTGATTTTGGCGTGTCCACTAGGTGGTTCTGGGGAGTGGATCAGCTGGTTCCGGCTTACTCGGCAGGTGGTACCAGCGTGTCCAGAACATGGTTCTGGCAAGTCTGAGAGGTGGTTCTGGCACGCCCGACAGCTGATTCCGGAGCGTCCGCCAAGTGTTTCTGGCGTACCCGCAAGGTGATTTTGGGATGTCCCACAGGTGTATCTTGCGAGTCGAGCAGGTGGCTCAGGCATGCTCAGCTGGTGCTTCCGGCGTCTCTGGCACGTGGTTCTGGTGTGTCTGAGAGCTGGTTCTGGCATGTCTGGCAGATGATTCCGGAGTGTCCACCAAGTGGTTCTGGTATACCTGGCAGTTGATTTTGGCGTGTCAGGAAGGTGGTTCCGGCTAGTTGAGCAGGTGGATCAGGCGTGCTCGCCATGGGGTTCAGGCAGGTCTGGCAGGTGGTTTCGGTCTGTTCCGGGAGTGGTTCCAGCATCTCAGGCACATGGTTCTGGCACGTCTGAGAGGTGGTTCCGGCCAGCCCGACAGGTGTTTCCGGAGTGTCCGCCAAGTGGTTCTGGCGTAGCTGAAAGGTGATGTTGGCGTGACCGGCAGGTGGTTCCAGCCAGCCCGGCAGGTGATTCCGGAGTGTCTGCCGCGTGTTTCTGGCATAGCCGGCAGATGATTTTGGCGTGTCCAGCAGGTGCTTCCGGCGTGTCCGGCACATGGTTCTGGCACATCTGAGAGGTGGTTCCGGCATGCCCGGCAGGTGATTCCAGAGTTTCCGGCATGTGGTTCTGGCACCTCTGAGAGGTGGTTCCGGCATGCCCGGCAGGTGGTTCAGGAGTGTCTGCCGAGTGGTTCTGGCGTAGTCGGCAGGTGATTCTGGCGTGTCCAGCAGGTGTTTCTGGGGAGTGGATTAGTTGGTTCCGGCATACTCGGCAGGTGGTACCGGCGTGTCCGGAACACGGTTCTGGCAAGTCTGAGAGGTGGTTCCGGCTTGCCCGACAGGTGATTCCGGAGTGTTCGCCAAGTGGTTCTGGCGTAGCCGGCAGGTCATTTTGCATGTCCGGCGGTGGTTCCGGCGAGTCAAGCCGGTGGTTCCGGCATGTCCGACAGGTGTTTCTTGCGAGTCGAGCAGGTGGCTCAGGCATGCTCAGCTGGTGCTTCCGGCGTCTCTGGCACGTGGTTCTGGTGTGTCTGAGAGCTGGTTCTGGCATGTCTGGCAGATGATTCCGGAGTGTCCACCAAGTGGTTCTGGTATACCTGGCACGTGATTTTGGTGTGTCAGGAAGGTGGTTCCGGCTAGTTGAGCAGGTGGATCAGGCGTGCTCGCCAGGGGGTTCAGGCGGGTCTAGCAGGTGGTTTCGGTCTGTTCGGGGAGTGGTTCCGGCATCTCAGGCACATGGTTCTGGCACATCTGAGAGGTGGTTCCGGCCGGCCCGACAGGGGTTTCCGGAGTGTCTGCCGAGTGGTTCTGGCGTAGCCGGCAGGTGATTTTGGCGTGTCCAGCGGGTGGTTTTGGCGAGTCGAGCAGGTGGTTCTGGCGTGCTCGGCAGGTGCTTCCGGTGTCATTGGCATGTGGTTCCGGCGTGTCTGAGAGGTGGTTCCGCCATGCCCGGCAGGTGATTCCGGAGTGTTCACCAAGTGGTTCTGGCGTAGCCGGCATGTGATTTTGCATGTCCGGCAATGGTTCCGGCGAGTCAAGCCGGTGGTTCCGGCATGTCGAGCAGGTGGTTCCGGCATGCCCGGCAGGTGATTCCGGAGTGTCCGGCATGTGGTTCTGGCACCTCTGAGAGGTGGTTCCGGCATGCACGGCATGTGATTCCGGAGTGTCTGCCGAGTGGTTCTGGCGTAGCCGGCAGGTGATTTTGGCGTGTCCATCACGTGGATCCGGCGAGCTCGGCAGGTGGTTCCGGCATGTCCGGAACATGGTTCTGGCACGTCTGAGAGATGGTTCCGGCATGCCCGGCAGGTGATTCCGGAGTGTCCGGCATGTGGTTCTGGCACCTCTGAGAGGTGGTTCCGGCATGCCCGGCAGTTGGTTACGGAGTGTCTGCCGAGTGGTTCCGGAGTAGCCGGCAGGTGATTCTGGCCTATCAAGCAGGTGGTTCTGGGGAGTGGATCAGGGGGTTCCGGCATACTCGGCAGGTGGTACCGGCGTGTCTGGAACATGGTTCTGGCAAGTCTGAGAGGTGGTTCCCGTATGCCCGACAGGTGATTCCGGAGTGTTCGCCAAGTGGTTCGGGCGTAGCCGGCAGGTCATTTTGCATGTCCGGCGGTGGTTCCGGCATGTCGATCCGGTGGTTCTGCCGTGTCCAGCAGGTGGTTCCGGTCTGTCCGGCAGGTGGTTCTGGCGTGTCCGGCACGAGGTTCTGGCACGTCTGAGAGTTGGTTCCGGCATGCCGAACAGGTGATTCTGGAGTGTCCGCCACGTGGTTCTGGCGTACCCGGCAGGTGATTTTGGCGTGTCTGGCAGGTGTTTCTTGCAAGTCGAGCAAGTGGATCAGGCATGATCAGCAGGTTCTTCCGGCGTGTCCGGCACGTGGTTCTGGTGTGTCAGAGGGCTGGTTCTGGCATTTCCGGCAGATGATCCCGGAGTGTCCACCAAGTGGTTCTGGTAGACCTGGCAGGTGATTTTGGCGTGTCAGGAAGGTGGTTCCGGCTAGTTGAGCAGGTGAATCAGGCGTGCTCGCCAGGGGGTTCAGGCGGATCTGGCAGGTTTTTTCGGTCTGTTCGGGGAGTGGTTCCGGCATCTCAGGCACATGGTTCTGGCACATCTGAGATGTGGTTCCGGCCGGCCCTACAGGTGTTTCCGGAGTGTCCACCAAGTGGTTCCGGCGTAGCTGGCAGGTGATGTTGGCGTGACCGGCAGGTGGTTCCAGCCAGCCCGGCAGGTGATTCCCGAGTGTCTGCTGAATGGTTCTGGCGTAGCCGGCAGGTGATTTTGGCGTCTCCAGCAGGTCGTTCCGGCGAGCTTGGCAGTTGGTACCGGCGTGTCCGGAACATGGTTCTGGCAAGTCTGAGAGGTGGTTCCGGCATGCCCGCCAGGTGATTCCCGAGTGTCCAGCATGTGGTTCTGGCACCTCTGAGAGGTGGTTCCGGCATGCCCGGCAGGTCGTTCCGGAGCGTCTGCCAAGTGGTTCTGGCGTAGCCGGCAGGTCATTTTGTATGTCCGGCGGTGCTTCCGGCGAGTCGAGCCGGTGGTTCCGGCGTAGCCGGCAGTTGATTTTGGCGTGTCCACTAGGTGGTTCTGGGGAGTGGATCAGCTGGTTCCGGCATACTCGGCAGGTGGTACCGGCGTGTCCGGAACATGGTTCTGGCAAGTCTGAGAGGTGGTTCCGGCATGCCCGGCAGGTCATTCCGGAGTGTTCGCCAAGTGGTTCCGGTGTAGCCGGCGGGTGATTTTGCATGTCCGGCGGTGGTTCCGGCGAGTCGACCCGGTGGTTCCGGCGTGTCCGGCAGGTGGTTCCGGTCTGTTCATCAGGTGGTTCTTGCGTGTCCGTCACGAGGTTCTGGCACGTCTGAGAGGTGGTGCCGGCATGCCCGACAGGTGATTCCGGAGTGTCCGCCACGTGGTTCTGAAGTACCTGGCAGGTGATTTTGGCGTGTCTGGCAGGTGTTTCTTGCAAGTCGAGCATGTGGCTCAGGCATGCTCAGCAGGTGCTTCCGGCGTGTCCGGCACGTGGTTCTGGTGTGTCTGAGAGCTGGTTCTGGCATGTCCAGCAGATGATTCCGGAGTGTCCACCAAGTGGTTGTGGCATACGAGGGCGGTGATTTTGGCGTGTCAGTTAGGTGGTTCCGGCGAGTCGAGTAGGTGGTTCCGGCGTGCTCGGCAGGTGGTTCAGGTGGGTCTGGCAGGGGGTTTCTGTGTGTTCGGGGTTTGTTTCCGGTATCTCAGGCACATGGTTCTGGCACATCTAGAGGTGGTTCCCGCCGGCCCGACAGGTTTTCCATGGTGTCCGCCAAGTGGTTCTGGCATAGCTGGCAGGTGATGTTGGCGTGACCGGCAGGTGGTTGCAGCCAGCCGGGCATGTGATTCCGAAGTGTTCACCCAATGGTTGAGGCGTAGCCGGCAGGTGATTTTGGCGTGTCCAGCAGGTGGTTTTGGCGAGTCGAGCAGGTGGTTCTGGCGTGCTCGGCAGGTGCTTCCGGTGTCATTGGCATGTGGTTCCGGCATGTCTGAGAGGTGGCTCCGCCATGCCCGGCAGGTGATTCCGGAGTGTTCGCCAAGTGGTTCTGGCGTAGCTGGCAGGTGATTTTGAATGTCCGGCAATGGTTCCGGCAAGTCGAGCCGGTGGTTCCGGCGTGTCCAGCAGGTGGTTGCGGTCTTTCCAGCTGGTGGTTCTGGGGTGTCCGGCACGAGGTTCTGGCACGTCTGAGAGGTTGTGTCGGCATGCACTTCACGTGATTCCGGCTTGTCCGCCAAGTGGTTCTGGTGTAGCGGGCAGGTGATTTTGGCGTCTCCGGCAGGTGGGACCGGTGAGTCAAGCAGGTGGTTCTGGCGAGTGTTTGCTGTGTTTCCGGTCTGTCCGGGAGATGGTTCCGGCCTGTCCGGCACGTGCTTCTGGCACTTCTGAGAGGTTGTGCTGGCCTGCCCGGCAGGTGATTCTGGAGTGTCCGCTAAGTGGTTCTGGCGTAGCCAGCAGGTGATTTTGGTGTGTCCGGCAGGTGGTTCTGGGGAGTGGATCAGGATCTTCCGGCATTCTAGGCAGGTGCTTCCGCTGTCTCCGGTACGTGGTTGTGGCACCTCTGAGCGGTGGTTCCAGCATGCCGGGCAGGTGATCCCGGAGAGTCCTCCAAGTGGTTCTGGCGTACCCCGCAGGTGTTTCTGGTGTGTCCGGCAGGTGGCTCTGGTGAGTCGAGCAGGTCGTTCCGGTGTGCTCGGCAGGTGGTTCCGGCAGGTCCGGCAGGTGTTTGCCGTCTGTCCATGACGTGGTGCCGGCATGCCCGCAAGGTGATTCTGGAGTGTTCACCAAGTGGCTTTGGCTTAGCCGGCATATGATTTTGGCCTGTGAGGCAGGTGGTTCCGGCATGTCCAGCAGGTGGTTCCGGCAAGCTCGGCAGGTGTTTCCGGTCTCTCCGGCACGTGGTTGTGGCACGTCTGAGAAATGGTTCCGGCATGTCCAGCAGATGATTCCGGAGTGTCCACCAAGTGGTTCTGACATACCCGGCAGGTGATTTTGGCGTGTCAGGTAGGTGGTTCCGGCGAGTCGAGTAGGTGGTTCCGGCGTGCTCGGCAGGTGGTTCAGGCGGGTCTGGCAGGGGGTTTCGGTCTGTTCGGGGTGTGGTTCCGGCATCTCAGGCACATGGTTCTGGCACGTCAGAGAGGTGGTTCCGGCCGGCCCGACAGGTGTTTCCATGGTGTCCGCCAAGTGGTTCTGGCATAGCTGGCAGGTGATGTTGGCGTGACCGGCAGGTGGTTGCAGCCAGCCCGGCAGGTGATTCCAAAGTGTTCACCAAATGGTTGTGGCGTAGCCGGCAGGCGATTTTGGCGTGTCCAGCAGGTGGTTTGGGCAAGTCAAGCAGGTGGTTCTGGCGTGCTCGGCAGGGGCTTCCGGTGTCATTGGCATGTGGTTTCGGCGTGTCTGAGAGGTGGCTCCGCCAGCCCGGCAGGTGATTCCGGAGTGTTCGCCAAGTGGTTCTGGCGTAGCCGGCAGGTGATCTTGCATGTCCGGCAATGGTTCCGGCGAGTTGAGCCGGTGGTTCCGGCGTGTCCGGCAGGTGGTTGCGGTCTGTCCAGCAGGTGGTTCTGGGCTGTCCGGCACGAGGTTCTGGCACGTCTGAGAGGTTGTGTCGGCATGCACTTCACGTGATTCCGGCTTGTCCGCCAAGTGGTTCTGGTGTTGCGGGCAGGTGATTTTGGCATCTCCGGCAGGTGGGACCGGTGAGTCAAGCAGGTGGTTCCGGCGAGTGTTTGCTTTGTTTCCGGTCTGTCCGGGAGATGGTTCCGGCCTGTCCGGCACGTGCTTCTGGCACTTCTGAGAGGTTGTGCTGGCGTGCCCGGCAGATGATTCCGGAGTGTCCACCAAGTGGTTCTGGTATACCTGGCACGTGATTTTGGTGTGTCAGGAAGGTGGTTCCGGCTAGTTGAGCAGGTGGATCAGGCGTGCTCGCCAGGGGGTTCAGGCGGGTCTAGCAGGTGGTTTCGGTCTGTTCGGGGAGTGGTTCCGGCATCTCAGGCACATGGTTCTGGCACATCTGAGAGGTGGTTCCGGCCGGCCCGACAGGTGTTTCCGGAGTGTCTGCCGAGTGGTTCTGGCGTAGCCGGCAGGTGATTTTGGCGTGTCCAGCGGGTGGTTTTGGCGAGTCGAGCAGGTGGTTCTGGCGTGCTCGGCAGGTGCTTCCGGTGTCATTGGCATGTGGTTCCGGCGTGTCTGAGAGGTGGTTCCGCCATGCCCGGCAGGTGATTCCGGAGTGTTCACCAAGTGGTTCTGGCGTAGCCGGCAGGTGATTCTGCATGTCCGGCAATGGTTCCGGCGATTCAAGCCGGTGGTTCCGGCATGTCGAGCAGGTGGTTCCGGCATGCCCGGCAGGTGATTCCAGAGTGTCCAGCATGTGGTTCTGGCACCTCTGAGAGGTGGTTCCGGCATGCACGGCATGTGATTCCGGAGTGTCTGCCGAGTGGTTCTGGCGTAGCTGGCAGGTGATTTTGGCGTGTCCATCAGGTGGATCCGGCGAGCTCGGCAGGTCGTTCCGGCATGTCCGGAACATGGTTCTGGCACGTCTGAGAGATGGTTCCGGCATGCCCGGCAGGTGATTCCGGAGTGTCCGGCATGTGGTTCTGGCACCTCTGAGAGGTGGTTCCGGCATGCCCGGCAGTTGGTTACGGAGTGTCTTCCGAGTGGTTCCGGAGTAGCCGGCAGGTGATTCTGGCCTATCAAGCAGGTGGTTCTGGGGAGTGGATCAGGGGGTTCCGGCATACTCGGCAGGTGGTACCGGCGTGTCTGGAACATGGTTCTGGCAAGTCTGAGAGGTGGTTCCCGTATGCCCGACAGGTGATTCCGGAGTGTTCGCCAAGTGGTTCGGGCGTAGCCGGCAGGTCATTTTGCATGTCCGGCGGTGGTTCCGGCATGTCGATCCAGTGGTTCTGCCGTGTCCAGCAGGTGGTTCCGGTCTGTCCGGCAGGTGGTTCTGGCGTGTCCGGCACGAGGTTCTGGCACGTCTGAGAGTTGGTTCCGGCATGCCGAACAGGTGATTCTGGAGTGTCCGCCACGTGGTTCTGGCGTACCCGGCAGGTGATTTTGGCGTGTCTGGCAGGTGTTTCTTGCAAGTCGAGCAAGTGGATCAGGCATGATCAGCAGGTGCTTCCGGCGTGTCCGGCACGTGGTTCTGGTGTGTCAGAGGGCTGGTTCTGGCATTTCCGGCAGATGATCCCGGAGTGTCCACCAAGTGGTTCTGGTAGACCTGGCAGGTGATTTTGGCGTGTCAGGAAGGTGGTTCCGGCTAGTTGAGCAGGTGAATCAGGCGTGCTCGCCAGGGGGTTCAGGCGGGTCTGGCAGGTTTTTTCGGTCTGTTCGGGGTGTGGTTCCGGCATCTCAGGCACATGGTTCTGGCACATCTGAGATGTGGTTCCGGCCGGCCCTACAGGTGTTTCCGGAGTGTCCACCAAGTGGTTCCGGCGTAGCTGAAAGGTGATGTTGGCGTGACTGGCAGGTGGTTCCAGCCAGCCCGGCAGGTGATTCCGGAGTGTCTGCTGAATGGTACTGGCGTAGCCGGCAGGTGATTTTGGCGTCTCCAGCAGGTCGTTCCGGCGAGCTCGGCAGTTGGTACCGGCGTGTCCGGAACATGGTTCTGGCAAGTCTGAGAGGTGGTTCCGGCATGCCCGCCAGGTGTTTCCAGAGTGTCCAGCATGTGGTTCTGGCACCTCTGAGAGGTGGTTCCGGCATGCCCGGCAGGTCGTTCCGGAGCGTCTGCCAAGTGGTTCTGGCGTGGCCGGCACGTGATTCTGGGGTGTCTGCAGGCGGTTCTGGGGAGTGGATCAGGTGGTTCCGGCATACTCGGCAGGTGGTACCGGCGTGTCCGGAACATGGTTCTGGCAAGTCTGAGAGGTGGTTCCGGCATGCCCGGCAGGTGATTCCGAGTGTTCGCCAAGTGGTTCCGGCGTAGCCGGCGGGTGATTTTGCATGTCCGGCGTTGGTTCCGGCGAGTCGACCCGGTGGTTCCGGCGTGTCCGGCAGGTGGTTCCGGTCTCTTCATCAGGTGGTTCTGGCGTGTGCGGCACGAGGTTCTGGCACGTCTGAGAGGTGGTTCCGGCATGCCCGACAGGTGATTCCGGAGTGTCCGCCACGTGGTTCTGGCGTAGCCAGCATATGATTTTGGTGTGTCCAGCAGGTGGTTCTGGGGAGTGGATCAGGAACTTCCGGCATTCTCGGCAGGTGCTTCCGCCGTTTCCGGCATGTGGTTGTGGCACCTCTGAGAGATGGTTCCGGCATCCCCGGCAGGTGATTCCGGAGTGTCCGGCATGTGGTTCTGGCACCTCTGAGAGGTGGTTCCGGAATGCCTGGCATGTGATTCCGGAGTGTCTGCCGAGTGGTTCTGGCGTAGCAGGCAGTTGATTTTGGCGTGTCCTGTAGGTGGTTCTGGGGTGTGGATCAGCTGGTTCCGGCATACTCAGCAGGTGGTACCGGCGTGTCCAGAACATGGTTCTGGCAAGTCTGAGAGGTGGTTCCGGCATGCCCGACAGGTGATTCCGGAGTGTCCACCAAGTGTTTCTGGCGTACCCGGCAGGTGATTTTGGCATGTCCGACAGGTGTTTCTTGCGAGTCGAGCAGGTGGCTCAGGCATGCTCAGCTGGTGCTTCCGGCGTCTCTGGCACGTGGTTCTGGTGTGTCTGAGAGCTGGTTCTGGCATGTCCGGCAGATGATTCCGGAGTGTCCACCAAGTGGTTCTGGTATACCTGGCAGGTGATTTTGGCGTGTCAGGAAGGTGGTCCCGGCTAGTTGAGCAGGTGGATCAGGCGTGCTTGGCAGGTGGTTCAGGCGGGTCTGGCAGGTGGTTTCGGTCTGGTCGGGGTGTGGTTCCGGCATCTCAGGCAGATGGTTCTGGCACGTGTGAGAGGTGGTTCCGGCCGGCCCGACAGGTGTTTCCGGAGTGTCCCCCAAGTGGTTCTGGCGTAGCTGGCAGGTGATGTTGGCGTGACCGGCAGGTGGTTCCAGCAAGCCCGGCAGGTGATTCCGGAGTGTCTGCCGAGTGGTTCTGGCGTAGCCGGCAGTTGATTTTGGCATGTCCAGCAGGTGGTTCCGGCGAGCTCAGCAGGTGGTACCGGCGTGTCCGGAACATGGTTCTGGCACGTCTGAGAGATGGTTCCGGCATGCCCGGCAGGGGATTCCGGAGTGTCCGGCATGTGGTTCTGGCACCTCTGAGTGGTGGTTCTGGCATGCCCGGCAGGTGGTTCCGGAGTGTCTGCCGAGTGGTTCTGGCGTAGCCGGCAGGTGATTCTGGCGTGCCCAGCAGGTGGTTCTGGGGAGTGGATCAGGTGGTTCCGGCATACTCGGCAGGTGGTACCGGCGTGTCCGGAACATGGTTCTGGCAAGTCTGAGAGGTGGTTCCGGCATGCCCGGCAGGTGATTCCGGAGTGTTCGTCAAGTGGTTCCGGCGTAGCCAGCGGGTGATTTTGCATGTCCGGCGGTGGTTCCAGCGAGTCGACCTGGTGGTTCCGGCGTTTCCGGCAGGTGGTTCCGGTCTGTTCGGCAGGTGGTTCTGGCGTGTCCGGCACGAGGTTCTGGCACGTCTGAGATGTGGTTCCGGCATGCCCGACAGGTGATTTCGGAGTGTCCGCCACGTGGTTCTGAAGTACCTGGCAGGTGATTTTGGCGTGTCTGGCAGGTGTTTCTTGCAAGTCGAGCATGTGGCTCAGGCATGCTCAGCAGGTGCTTCCGGCGTGTCCGGCACGTGGTTCTGGTGTGTCTGAGAGCTGGTTCTGGCATGTCCAGCAGATGATTCCGGAGTGTCCACCAAGTGGTTCTGGCATACCCGGGCGGTGATTTTGGCGTGTCAGGTAGGTGGTTCCGGCGAGTCGAGTAGGTGGTTCCGGCGTGCTCGGCAGGTGGTTCAGGTGGGTCTGGCAGGGGGTTTCTGTGTGTTCAGGGTTTGTTTCCGGTATCTCAGGCACATGGTTCTGGCACATCAGAGAGGTGGTTCCCGCCGGCCCGACAGGTTTTCCATGGTGTCCGCCAAGTGGTTCTGGCATAGCTGGCAGGTGATGTTGGCGTGAACGGCAGGTGGTTGCAGCCAGCCGGGCAGGTGATTCCGAAGTGTTCACCCAATGGTTGAGGCGTAGCCGGCAGGTGATTTTGGCGTGTCGAGCAGGTGGTTTTGGCGAGTCGAGCAGGTGGTTCTGGCGTGCTCGGCAGGTGCTTCCGGTGTCATTGGCATGTGGTACCGGCATGTCTGAGAGGTGGCTCCGCCATGCCCGGCAGGTGATTCCGGAGTGTTCGCCAAGTGGTTCTGGCGTAGCTGGCAGGTGATTTTGAATGTCCGGCAATGGTTCCGGCAAGTCGAGCCGGTGGTTCCGGCGTGTCCAGCAGGTGGTTGCGGTCTTTCCAGCTGGTGGTTGTGGGGTGTCCGGCACGAGGTTCTGGCACGTCTGAGAGGTTGTGTCGGCATGCACTTCACGTGATTCCGGCTTGTCCGCCAAGTGGTTCTGGTGTAGCGGGCAGGTGATTTTGGCGTCTCCGGCAGGTGGGACCGGTGAGTCAAGCAGGTGGTTCTGGCGAGTGTTTGCTGTGTTTCCGGTCTGTCCGGGAGATGGTTCCGGCCTGTCCGGCACGTGCTTCTGGCACTTCTGAGAGGTTGTGCTGGCCTGCCCGGCAGGTGATTCTGGAGTGTCCGCTAAGTGGTTCTGGCGTAGCCAGCAGGTGATTTTGGTGTGTCCGGCAGGTGGTTCTGGGGAGTGGATCAGGAACTTCCGGCATTCTCGGCAGGTGCTTCCGCTGTCTCCGGTACGTGGTTGTGGCACCTCTGAGAGGTGGTTCCAGCATGCCGGGCAGGTGATCCCGGAGAGTCCTCCAAGTGGTTCTGGCGTACCCCGCAGGGGTTTCTGGTGTGTCCGGCAGGTGGCTCTGGTGAGTCGAGCAGGTCGTTCCGGTGTGCTCGGCAGGTGGTTCCGGCAGGTCCGGCAGGTGTTTGCCGTCTGTCCATGACGTGGTGCCGGCATGCCCGCAAGGTGATTCTGGAGTGTCCACCAAGTGGTTTTGGCTTAGCCGGCATATGATTTTGGCCTGTGAGGCAGGTGGTTCCGGCATGTCCAGCAGGTGGTTCCGGCAAGCTCGGCAGGTGTTTCCGGTCTCTCCGGCACGTGGTTGTGGCACGTCTGAGAAATGGTTCCGGCATGTCCAGCAGATGATTCCGGAGTGTCCACCAAGTGGTTCTGACATACCCGGCAGGTGATTTTGGCGTGTCAGGTAGGTGGTTCCGGCGAGTCGAGTAGGTGGTTCCGGCGTGCTCGGCAGGTGGTTCAGGCGGGTCTGGCAGGGGGTTTCGGTCTGTTCGGGGTGTGGTTCCGGCATCTCAGGCACATGGTTCTGGCACGTCAGAGAGGTGGTTCCGGCCGGCCCGACAGGTGTTTCCATGGTGTCCGCCAAGTGGTTCTGGCATAGCTGGCAGGTGATGTTGGCGTGACCGGCAGGTGGTTGCAGCCAGCCCGGCAGGTGATTCCGAAGTGTTCACCAAATGGTTGTGGCGTAGCCGGCAGGCGATTTTGGCGTGTCCAGCAGGTGGTTTGGGCAAGTCAAGCAGGTGGTTCTGGCGTGCTCGGCAGGGGCTTCCGGTGTCATTGGCATGTGGTTTCGGCGTGTCTGAGAGGTGGCTCCGCCAGCCCGGCAGGTGATTCCGGAGTGTTCGCCAAGTGGTTCTGGCGTAGCCGGCAGGTGATCTTGCATGTCCGGCAATGGTTCCGGCGAGTCGAGCCGGTGGTTCCGGCGTGTCCGGCAGGTGGTTGCGGTCTGTCCAGCAGGTGGTTCTGGGCTGTCCGGCACGAGGTTCTGGCACGTCTGAGAGGTTGTGTCGGCATGCACTTCACGTGATTCCGGCTTGTCCGCCAAGTGGTTCTGGTGTTGCGGGCAGGTGATTTTGGCATCTCCGGCAGGTGGGACCGGTGAGTCAAGCAGGTGGTTCCGGCGAGTGTTTGCTTTGTTTCCGGTCTGTCCGGGAGATGGTTCCGGCCTGTCCGGCACGTGCTTCTGGCACTTCTGAGAGGTTGTGCTGGCGTGCCCGGCAGGTGATTCTGGAGTGTCCGCCAAGTGGTTCTGGCATAGCCAGCAGATGATTTTGGCGTGTCCGGCAGGTGGTTCTGGGGAGTGGATCATGAACTTCCGGCATTCTCGGGAGGTGCTTCCGCCGTCTCCGGCATGTGGTTGTGGCACCTCTGAGAGGTGGTTCCAGCATGCCCGGCAGGTGATTCCGCAGTGTCTGACAAGTGGTTGTGGCGTAGCCGGCTGTTGATTCTGGCGTGTCCGGCAGGTGGTTCTGGCGAGTCAAGCAGATGGTCAGGGCGTGTCCGGCAGGTGGTTCCGGTCTGTCCTGGAGGTGGTTCCGGAGTGTCTGCCGAGTGGTTCTGGCGTAGCCGGCAGGTGATTTTGGCGTGTCCAGCAGGTGGTTCTGGGGAGTGGAGCAGGTGGTTCCGGCATACTCGGCAGGTGCTTCCGGCGTGTCCGGCACATGGTTCTGGCACATCTCAGAGGTGGTTCCGGCATGCCCGGCAGGTGATCCCGGAGAGTCCTCCAACTGGTTCTGGCGTACCCCGCAGGTGTTTCTGGTGTGTCCGGCAGATGGCTCTGGTGAGTCGAGCAGGTCGTTCCGCCATGCCCGGCAGGTGATTCCGGAGTGTTCACCAAGTGGTTCTGGCGTAGCCGGCAGGTGATTTTGCATGTCCGGCCATGGTTCCGGCGAGTCAAGCCGGTGGTTCCCGCATGTCGAGCAGGTGGTTCCGGCATGCCCGGCAGGTGATTCCGGAGTGTCCGGCATGTGGTTCTGGCACCTCTGAGAGGTGGTTCCGGCATGCACGGCATGTGATTCCGGAGTGTCTGCCGAGTGGTTCTGGCGTAGCCGGCAGGTGATTTTGGCGTGTCCATCAGGTGGATCCGGCGAGCTCGGCAGGTGGTTCCGGCATGTCCGGAACATGGTTCTGGCACGTCTGAGAGATGGTTCCGGCATGCCCGGCAGGTGATTCCGGAGTGTCCGGCATGTGGTTCTGGCACCTCTGAGAGGTGGTTCCGGCATGCCCGGCAGTTGGTTACGGAGTGTCTGCCGAGTGGTTCCGGAGTAGCCGGCAGGTGATTCTGGCCTATCAATCAGGTGGTTCTGGGGAGTGGATCAGGGGGTTCCGGCATACTCGGCAGGTGGTACCGGCGTGTCTGGAACATGGTTCTGGCAAGTCTGAGAGGTGGTTCCCGTATGCCCGACAGGTGATTCCGGAGTGTTCGCCAAGTGGTTCGGGCGTAGCCGGCAGGTCATTTTGCATGTCCGGCGGTGGTTCCGGCATGTCGATCCGGTGGTTCTGCCGTGTCCAGCAGGTGGTTCCGGTCTGTCCGGCAGGTGTTTCTGGCGTGTCCGGCACGAGGTTCTGGCACGTCTGAGAGTTGGTTCCGGCATGCCGAACAGGTGATTCTGGAGTGTCCGCCACATGGTTCTGGCGTACCCGGCAGGTGATTTTGGCGTGTCTGGCAGGTGTTTCTTGCAAGTCGAGCAAGTGGATCAGGCATGATCAGCAGGTGCTTCCGGCGTGTCCGGCACGTGGTTCTGGTGTGTCAGAGGGCTGGTTCTGGCATTTCCGGCAGATGATCCCGGAGTGTCCACCAAGTGGTTCTGGTAGACCTGGCAGGTGATTTTGGCGTGTCAGGAAGGTGGTTCCGGCTAGTTGAGCAGGTGGATCAGGCGTGCTCGCCATGGGGTTCAGGCGGGTCTGGCAGGTGGTTTCGGTCTGTTCGGGGAGTGGTTCCGGCATCTCAGGCACATGGTTCTGGCACGTGTGAGAGGTGGTTCCGGCCGGCCCGACAGGTGTTTCCGGAGTGTCCGCCTATTGGTTCAGGCGTAGCTGAAAGGTGATGTTGGCATGACCGGCTGGTGGTTCCAGCCAGCCCGGCAGGTGATTCCGGAGTGTCTGCCGAGTGGTTCTGGCGTAGCCGGCAGGTGATTTTGGCGTGTCCAGCGGGTGGTTTTGGCGAGTCGAGCAGGTGGTTCTGGCGTGCTCGGCAGGTGCTTCCGGTGTCATTGGCATGTGGTTCTGGCATGTCTGAGAGGTGGTTCCGCCATGCCCGGCAGGTGATTCCGGAGTGTTCGCCAAGTGGTTCTGGCGTAGCCGGCAGGTGATTTTGCATGTCTGGCAATGGTTCCGGCGAGTCGAGCCGGTGGTTCCGGCATGTCCAGCAGGTGGTTCCGGCACACTCGGCAGGTGGTACCGGCGTGTCCGGAACATGGTTCTGGCAAGTCTGAGAGGTGGTTCCGGCATGCCCGGCAGGTGATTCCGGATTGTTCGCCAAGTGGTTCCGGTGTAGCCGGCGGGTGATTTTGCATGTCCGGCGGTGGTTCCGGCGAGTCGACCCGGTGGTTCCGGCGTGTCGGGCAGGTGGTTCCGGTCTGTTCATCAGGTGGTTCTGGCGTGTCCGTCATGAGGTCCTGGCACGTCTGAGAGGTGGTGCCGGCATGCCCGACAGGTGATTCCGGAGTGTCCGCCACGTGGTTCTGACGTACCTGGCAGGTGATTTTGGCGTGTCTGGCAGGTGTTTCTTGCAAGTCGAGCATGTGGCTCAGGCATGCTCAGCACGTGCTTCCGGCGTGTCCGGCACGTGGTTCTGGTGTGTCTGAGAGCTGGTTCTGGCATGTCCAGCAGATGATTCCGGAGTGTCCACCAAGTGATTCTGGCATACCCGGGCGGTGATTTTGGCGTGTCAGTTAGGTGGTTCCGGCGAGTTGAGTAGGTGGTTCCGGCGAGCTCGGCAGGTGGTTCAGGTGGGTCTGGCAGGGGGCTTCGGTCTTTTCGGGGTGTGGTTCCGGCATCTCAGGTACATGGTTCTGGCACGTCAGAGAGGTGGTTCCGGCCGGCCCGACAGGTGTTTCCATGGTGTCCGCCAAGTGGTTCTGGCATAGCTGGCAGGTGATGTTGGCGTGACCGGCAGGTGGTTGCATCCAGCCCGGCAGGTGATTCCGAAGTGTTCACCCAATGGTTGTGGCGTAGCCGGCAGGTGATTTTGGCGTGTCCAGCAGGTGGTTTTCACGAGTCGAGCAGGTGGTTCTGGCGTGCTCGGCAGGTGCTTCCAGTGTCATTGGCATGTGGTTCCGGCATGTCTGAGAGGTGGCTCCGCCATGCCCGGCAGGTGATTCCGGAGTGTTCGCCAAGTGGTTCTGGCGTAGCCGGCAGGTGATTTTGCATGTCTGGCAATCGTTCCTGCGAGTCGAGCCAGTGGTTCCGGCGTGTCCGGCAGGTGGTTGCGGTCTGTCCAGCAGGTGGTTCTGGGGTGTCCGGCACGAGGTTCTGGCACGTCTGAGAGGTTGCGTCGGCATGCACTTCACGTGATTCCGGCTTGTCCGCCAAGTTGTTCTGGTGTAGCGGGCAGGTGATTTTGGCGTCTCCGGCAGGTGGGACCGGTGAGTCAAGCAGGTGGTTCCGGCGAGTGTTTGCTGTGTTTCCGGTCTGTCCGGGAGATGGTTCCGGCCTTTCCGGCACGTGCTTCTGGCACTTCTGAGAGGTTGTGCTGGCATGCCCGGCAGGTGATTCTGGAGTGTCCGCCAAGTGGTTCTGGCGTAGCCAGCAAGTGATTTAGGCGTGTCCAGCAGGTGGTTCTGGGGAGTGGATCAGGAACGTCCGGCATTCTCGGCAGGTGCTTCCGCCGTCTCCGGCATGTGGTTGTGGCACCTCTGAGAGGTGGTTCCAGCATGCCCGGCAGGTGATTCCGCAGTGTCTGACAAGTGGTTGTGGCGTAGCTGGCTGGTGATTCTGGCGTGTCCGGCAGGTGGTTCTGGCGAGTCAAGCAGGTGGTCAGGGCGTGTCCGGCAGGTGGTTCCGGTCTGTCCTGGAGGTGGTTCCGGAGTGTCTGCCGAGTGGTTCTGGCGTAGCCGGCAGGTGATTTTGGCGTGTCCAGCAGGTGGTTCTGGGGAGTGGAACAGGTGGTTCCGGCATACTCGGCAGGTGCTTCCGGCGTGTCCGGCACATGGTTCTGGCAAATCTGAGAGGTGGTTCCGGCATGCCCGGCAGGTGATCCCGGAGAGTCCTCCAAGTGGTTCTGGCGTACCACGCAGGTGTTTCTAGTGTGTCCGGCAGGTGGCTCTGGTGAGTCGAGCAGGTCGTTCCGGTGTGCTCGGCAGGTGGTTCCGGCAGGTCCGGCAGGTGTTTGCCGTCTGTCCATGACGTGGTTCCAGCATGCCCGCAAGGTGATTCTGGAGTGTCCACCAAGTGGTTTTGGCGTAGCCGGCGTATGATTTTGGCCTGTGAGGCAGGTGGTTCCCTCATGTCCAGCAGGTGGTTCCGGCGAGCTCGGCAGGTGCTTCCGGTCTCTCCGGCACGTGGTTGTGGCACGTCTGAGAGATGGTTCCGGCATGCCCGGCAGGTGATTCCGGAGTGTCCGGCATGTGGTTCTGGCACCTCTGAGAGGTGGCTCCGGCATGGCCGGCAGGTGATTCTGGAGTGTCCAGCATGTGGTTCTGGCACCTCTGAGAGGTGGTTCCGGAATGCCTGGCATGTGATTCCGGAGTGTCTGCCGAGTGGTTCTGGCGTAGCAGGCAGTTGATTTTGGCGTGTCCAGTAGGTGGTTCTGGGGTGTGGATCAGCTGGTTCCGGCATACTCAGCAGGTGGTACCGGCGTGTCCAGAACATGGTTCTGGCAAGTCTGAGAGGTGGTTCCGGCATGCCCGACAGGTGATTCCGGAGTGTCCACCAAGTGTTTCTGGCGTACCCGGCAGGTGATTTTGGCATGTCCGACAGGTGTTTCTTGCGAGTCGAGCAGGTGGCTCAGGCATGCTCAGCTGGTGCTTCCGGCGTCTCTGGCACGTGGTTCTGGTGTGTCTGAGAGCTGGTTCTGGCATGTCCGGCAGATGATTCCGAAGTGTCCACCAAGTGGTTCTGGTATACCTGGCAGGTGATTTTGGCGTGTCAGGAAGGTGGTCCCGGCTAGTTGAGCAGGTGGATCAGGCGTGCTTGGCAGGTGGTTCAGGCGGGTCTGGCAGGTGGTTTCGGTCTGGTCGGGGTGTGGTTCCGGCATCTCAGGCAGATGGTTCTGGCACGTGTGAGAGGTGGTTCCGGCCGGCCCGACAGGTGTTTCCGGAGTGTCCCCCAAGTGGTTCAGGCGTAGCTGGCAGGTGATGTTGGCGTGACCGGCAGGTGGTTCCAGCAAGCCCGGCAGGTGATTCCGGAGTGTCTGCCGAGTGGTTCTGGCGTAGCCGGCAGTTGATTTTGGCATGTCCAGCAGGTGGTTCCGGCGAGCTCAGCAGGTGGTACCGGCGTGTCCGGAACATGGTTCTGGCACGTCTGAGAGATGGTTCCGGCATGCCCGGCAGGGGATTCCGGAGTGTCTGGCATGTGGTTCTGGCACCTCTGAGTGGTGGTTCCGGCATGCCCGGCAGGTGGTTCCGGAGTGTCTGCCGAGTGGTTCTGGCGTAGCCGGCAGGTGATTCTGGCGTGTCCAGCAGGTGGTTCTGGGTAGTTGATCAGGTGGTTCCGGCATACTCGGCAGGTGGTACCGGCGTGTCCGGAACATGGTTCTGGCAAGTCTGAGAGGTGGTTCCGGCATGCCCGGCAGGTGATTCCGAGTGTTCGCCAAGTGGTTCCGGCGTAGCCGGCGGGTGATTTTGCATGTCCGGCGTTGGTTCCGGCGAGTCGACCCGGTGGTTCCGGCGTGTCCGGCAGGTGGTTCCGGTCTGTTCATCAGTTGGTTCTGGCGTGTCCGGCACGAGGTTCTGGCACGTCTGAGAGGTGGTTCCGGCATGCCCGACAGGTGATTTCGGAGTGTCCGCCACGTGGTTCTGAAGTACCTGGCAGGTGATTTTGGCCTGTCTGGCAGGTGTTTCTTGCAAGTCGAGCATGTGGCTCAGGCATGCTCAGCAGGTGCTTCCGGCGTGTCCGGCACGTGGTTCTGGTGTGTCTGAGAGCTGGTTCTGGCATGTCCAGCACATGATTCCGGAGTGTCCACCAAGTGGTTCTGGCATACCCGGGCGGTGATTTTGGCGTGTCAGGTAGGTGGTTCCGGCGAGTCGAGTAGGTGGTTCCGGCGTGCTCGGCAGGTGGTTCAGGTGGGTCTGGCAGGGGGTTTCTGTGTGTTCGGGGTTTGTTTCCGGTATCTCAGGCACATGGTTCTGGCACATCAGAGAGGTGGTTCCCGCCGACCCGACAGGTTTTCCATGGTGTCCGCCAAGTGGTTCTGGCATAGCTGGCAGGTGATGTTGGCGTGACCGGCAGGTGGTTGCAGCCAGCTGGGCAGGTGATTCCGAAGTGTTCACCCAATGGTTGAGGCGTAGCCGGCAGGTGATTTTGGCGTGTCCAGCAGGTGGTTTTGGCGAGTCGAGCAGGTGGTTCTGGCGTGCTCGGCAGGTGCTTCCGGTGTCATTGGCATGTGGTTCCGGCATGTCTGAGAGGTGGCTCCGCCATGCCCGGCAGGTGATTCCGGAGTGTTCGCCAAGTGGTTCTGGCGTAGCTGGCAGGTGATTTTGAATGTCCGGCAATGGTTCCGGCAAGTCGAGCCGGTGGTTCCGGCGTGTCCAGCAGGTGGTTGCGGTCTTTCCAGCTGGGGGTTGTGGGGTGTCCGGCACGAGGTTCTGGCACGTCTGAGAGGTTGTGTCGGCATGCACTTCACGTGATTCCGGCTTGTCCGCCAAGTGGTTCTGGTGTAGCGGGCAGGTGATTTTGGCGTCTCCGGCAGGTGGGACCGGTGAGTCAAGCAGGTGGTTCTGGCGAGTGTTTGCTGTGTTTCCGGTCTGTCCGGGAGATGGTTCCGGCCTGTCCGGCACGTGCTTCTGGCACTTCTGAGAGGTTGTGCTGGCCTGCCCGGCAGGTGATTCTGGAGTGTCCGCTAAGTGGTTCTGGCGTAGCCAGCAGGTGATTTTGGTGTGTCCGGCAGGTGGTTCTGGGGAGTGGATCAGGAACTTCCGGCATTCTCGGCAGATGCTTCCGCTGTCTCCGGTACGTGGTTGTGGCACCTCTGAGAGGTGGTTCCAGCATGCCGGGCAGGTGATCCCGGAGAGTCCTCCAAGTGGTTCTGGCATACCCCGCAGGTGTTTCTGGTGTGTCCGGCAGGTGGCTCTGGTGAGTCGAGCAGGTCGTTCCGGTGTGCTCGGCAGGTGGTTCCGGCAGGTCCGGCAGGTGTTTGCCGTCTGTCCATGACGTGGTGCCGGCATGCCCGCAAGGTGATTCTGGAGTGTCCACCAAGTGGTTTTGGCTTAGCCGGCATATGATTTTGGCCTGTGAGGCAGGTGGTTCCGGCATGTCCAGCAGGTGGTTCCGGCAAGCTCGGCAGCTGTTTCCGGTCTCTCCGGCACGTGGTTGTGGCACGTCTGAGAAATGGTTCCGGCATGTCCAGCAGATGATTCCGGAGTGTCCACCAAGTGGTTCTGACATACACGGCAGGTGATTTTGGCGTGTCAGGTAGGTGGTTGCGGCGAGTCGAGTAGGTGGTTCCGGCGTGCTCGGCAGGTGGTTCAGGCGGGTCTGGCAGGGGGTTTCGGTCTGTTCGGGGTGTGGTTCCGGCATCTCAGGCACATGGTTCTGGCACGTCAGAGAGGTGGTTCCGGCCGGCCCGACAGGTGTTTCCATGGTGTCCGCCAAGTGGTTCTGGATAGCTGGCAGGTGATGTTGGCGTGACCGGCAGGTGGTTGCAGCCAGCACGGCAGGTGATTCCGAAGTGTTCACCAAATGGTTGTGGCGTAGCCGGCAGGCGATTTTGGCGTGTCCAGCAGGTGGTTTGGGCAAGTCAAGCAGGTGGTTCTGGCGTGCTCGGCAGGGGCTTCCGGTGTCATTGGCATGTGGTTTCGGCGTGTCTGAGAGGTGGCTCCGCCAGCCCGGCAGGTGATTCCGGAGTGTTCGCCAAGTGGTTCTGGCGTAGCCGGCAGGTGATCTTGCATGTCCGGCAATGGTTCCGGCGAGTCGAGCCGGTGGTTCCGGCGTGTCCGGCAGGTGGTTGCGGTCTGTCCAGCAGGTGGTTCTGGGCTGTCCGGCACGAGGTTCTGGCACGTCTGAGAGGTTGTGTCGGCATGCACTTCACGTGATTCCGGCTTGTCCGCCAAGTGGTTCTGGTGTTGCGGGCAGGTGATTTTGGCATCTCCGGCAGGTGGGACCGGTGAGTCAAGCAGGTGGTTCCGGCGAGTGTTTGCTTTGTTTCCGGTCTGTCTGGGAGATGGTTCCGGCCTGTCCGGCACGTGCTTCTGGCACTTCTGAGAGGTTGTGCTGGCCTGCCCGGCAGGTGATTCTGGAGTGTCCGCCAAGTGGTTCTGGCATAGCCAGCAGATGATTTTGGCGTGTCCGGCAGGTGGTTCTGGGGAGTGGATCAGGAACTTCCGGCATTCTCGGCAGGTGCTTCCGCCGTCTCCGGCATGTGGTTGTGGCACCTCTGAGAGGTGGTTCCAGCATGCCCGGCAGGTGATTCCGCAGTGTCTGACAAGTGGTTGTGGCGTAGCCGGCAGTTGACTCTGGAGTGTCCGGCAGGTGGTTCTGGCGAGTCAAGCAGATGGTCAGGGCGTGTCCGGCAGGTGGTTCCGGTCTGTCCTGGAGGTGGTTCCGGAGTGTCTGCCGAGTGGTTCTGGCGTAGCCGGCAGGTGATTTTGGCGTGTCCAGCAGGTGGTTCTGGGGAGTGGAGCAGGTGGTTCCGGCATACTCGGCAGGTGCTTCCGGCGTGTCCGGCACATGGTTCTGGCACATCTGAGAGGTGGTTCCGGCATGCCCGGCAGGTGATCCCGGAGAGTCCTCCAAGTGGTTCTGGCGTACCCCGCAGGTGTTTCTGGTGTGTCCGGCAGATGGCTCTGGTGAGTCGAGCAGGTCGTTCCGGTGTGCTCGGCAGGTGGTTCCGGCAGGTCCGGCAGGTGTTTGCCGTCTGTCCATGACGTGGTTCTGGCATGCCCGCAAGGTGATTCTGGAGTGTCCACCAAGTGGTTTTGGCGTAGCCGGCATATGATTTTGGCCTGTGAGGCAGGTGGTTCCGGCATGTCCAGCAGGTGGTTCCGGCGAGCTCGGCAGGTGCTTCCGGTCTCTCCGGCATGTGGTTCTGGCACCTCTGAGAGGTGGTTCCGGCATGCCCGGCAGGTGATTCCGGAGTGTCCGGCATGTGGTTCTGGCACCTCTGAGAGGTGGTTCCGGAATGACTGGCATGTGATTCCGGAGTGTCTGCCGAGTGGTTCTGGCGTAGCAGGCAGTTGATTTTGGCGTGTCCAGTAGGTGGTTCTGGGGTGTGGATCAGCTGGTTCCGGCATACTCAGCAGGTGGTACCGGCGTGTCCAGAACATGGTTCTGGCAAGTCTGAGAGGTGGTTCCGGCATGCCCGACAGGTGATTCCGGAGTGTCCACCAAGTGTTTCTGGCGTACCCGGCAGGTGATTTTGGCATGTCCGACAGGTGTTTCTTGCGAGTCGAGCAGGTGGCTCAGGCATGCTCAGCTGGTGCTTCCGGCGTCTCTGGCACGTGGTTCTGGTGTGTCTGAGAGCTGGTTCTGGCATGTCCGGCAGATGATTCCGGAGTGTCCACCAAGTGGTTCTGGTATACCTGGCAGGTGATTTTGGCGTGTCAGGAAGGTGGTCCCGGCTAGTTGAGCAGGTGGATCAGGCGTGCTTGGCAGGTGGTTCAGGCGGGTCTGGCAGGTGGTTTCGGTCTGGTCGGGGTGTGGTTCCGGCATCTCAGGCAGATGGTTCTGGCACGTGTGAGAGGTGGTTCCGGCCGGCCCGACAGGTGTTTCCGGAGTGTCCCCCAAGTGGTTCTGGCGTAGCTGGCAGGTGATGTTGGCGTGACCGGCAGGTGGTTCCAGCAAGCCCGGCAGGTGATTCCGGAGTGTCTGCCGAGTGGTTCTGGCGTAGCCGGCAGTTGATTTTGGCATGTCCAGCAGGTGGTTCCGGCGAGCTCAGCAGGTGGTACCGGCGTGTCCGGAACATGGTTCTGGCACGTCTGAGAGATGGTTCCGGCATGCCCGGCAGGGGATTCCGGAGTGTCCGGCATGTGGTTCTGGCACCTCTGAGTGGTGGTTCCGGCATGCCCGGCAGGTGGTTCCGGAGTGTCTGCCGAGTGGTTCTGGCGTAGCCGGCAGGTGATTCTGGCGTGTCCAGCAGGTGGTTCTGGGTAGTTGATCAGGTGGTTCCGGCATACTCGGCAGGTGGTACCGGCGTGTCCGGAACATGGTTCTGGCAAGTCTGAGAGGTGGTTCCGGCATGCCCGGCAGGTGATTCCGAGTGTTCGCCAAGTGGTTCCGGCGTAGCCGGCGGGTGATTTTGCATGTCCGGCGTTGGTTCCGGCGAGTCGACCCGGTGGTTCCGGCGTGTCCGGCAGGTGGTTCCGGTCTGTTCATCAGTTGGTTCTGGCGTGTCCGGCACGAGGTTCTGGCACGTCTGAGAGGTGGTTCCGGCATGCCCGACAGGTGATTTCGGAGTGTCCGCCACGTGGTTCTGAAGTACCTGGCAGGTGATTTTGGCCTGTCTGGCAGGTGTTTCTTGCAAGTCGAGCATGTGGCTCAGGCATGCTCAGCAGGTGCTTCCGGCGTGTCCGGCACGTGGTTCTGGTGTGTCTGAGAGCTGGTTCTGGCATGTCCAGCACATGATTCCGGAGTGTCCACCAAGTGGTTCTGGCATACCCGGGCGGTGATTTTGGCGTGTCAGGTAGGTGGTTCCGGCGAGTCGAGTAGGTGGTTCCGGCGTGCTCGGCAGGTGGTTCAGGTGGGTCTGGCAGGGGGTTTCTGTGTGTTCGGGGTTTGTTTCCGGTATCTCAGGCACATGGTTCTGGCACATCAGAGAGGTGGTTCCCGCCGACCCGACAGGTTTTCCATGGTGTCCGCCAAGTGGTTCTGGCATAGCTGGCAGGTGATGTTGGCGTGACCGGCAGGTGGTTGCAGCCAGCTGGGCAGGTGATTCCGAAGTGTTCACCCAATGGTTGAGGCGTAGCCGGCAGGTGATTTTGGCGTGTCCAGCAGGTGGTTTTGGCGAGTCGAGCAGGTGGTTCTGGCGTGCTCGGCAGGTGCTTCCGGTGTCATTGGCATGTGGTTCCGGCATGTCTGAGAGGTGGCTCCGCCATGCCCGGCAGGTGATTCCGGAGTGTTCGCCAAGTGGTTCTGGCGTAGCTGGCAGGTGATTTTGAATGTCCGGCAATGGTTCCGGCAAGTCGAGCCGGTGGTTCCGGCGTGTCCAGCAGGTGGTTGCGGTCTTTCCAGCTGGGGGTTGTGGGGTGTCCGGCACGAGGTTCTGGCACGTCTGAGAGGTTGTGTCGGCATGCACTTCACGTGATTCCGGCTTGTCCGCCAAGTGGTTCTGGTGTAGCGGGCAGGTGATTTTGGCGTCTCCGGCAGGTGGGACCGGTGAGTCAAGCAGGTGGTTCTGGCGAGTGTTTGCTGTGTTTCCGGTCTGTCCGGGAGATGGTTCCGGCCTGTCCGGCACGTGCTTCTGGCACTTCTGAGAGGTTGTGCTGGCCTGCCCGGCAGGTGATTCTGGAGTGTCCGCTAAGTGGTTCTGGCGTAGCCAGCAGGTGATTTTGGTGTGTCCGGCAGGTGGTTCTGGGGAGTGGATCAGGAACTTCCGGCATTCTCGGCAGATGCTTCCGCTGTCTCCGGTACGTGGTTGTGGCACCTCTGAGAGGTGGTTCCAGCATGCCGGGCAGGTGATCCCGGAGAGTCCTCCAAGTGGTTCTGGCATACCCCGCAGGTGTTTCTGGTGTGTCCGGCAGGTGGCTCTGGTGAGTCGAGCAGGTCGTTCCGGTGTGCTCGGCAGGTGGTTCCGGCAGGTCCGGCAGGTGTTTGCCGTCTGTCCATGACGTGGTGCCGGCATGCCCGCAAGGTGATTCTGGAGTGTCCACCAAGTGGTTTTGGCTTAGCCGGCATATGATTTTGGCCTGTGAGGCAGGTGGTTCCGGCATGTCCAGCAGGTGGTTCCGGCAAGCTCGGCAGCTGTTTCCGGTCTCTCCGGCACGTGGTTGTGGCACGTCTGAGAAATGGTTCCGGCATGTCCAGCAGATGATTCCGGAGTGTCCACCAAGTGGTTCTGACATACACGGCAGGTGATTTTGGCGTGTCAGGTAGGTGGTTGCGGCGAGTCGAGTAGGTGGTTCCGGCGTGCTCGGCAGGTGGTTCAGGCGGGTCTGGCAGGGGGTTTCGGTCTGTTCGGGGTGTGGTTCCGGCATCTCAGGCACATGGTTCTGGCACGTCAGAGAGGTGGTTCCGGCCGGCCCGACAGGTGTTTCCATGGTGTCCGCCAAGTGGTTCTGGATAGCTGGCAGGTGATGTTGGCGTGACCGGCAGGTGGTTGCAGCCAGCACGGCAGGTGATTCCGAAGTGTTCACCAAATGGTTGTGGCGTAGCCGGCAGGCGATTTTGGCGTGTCCAGCAGGTGGTTTGGGCAAGTCAAGCAGGTGGTTCTGGCGTGCTCGGCAGGGGCTTCCGGTGTCATTGGCATGTGGTTTCGGCGTGTCTGAGAGGTGGCTCCGCCAGCCCGGCAGGTGATTCCGGAGTGTTCGCCAAGTGGTTCTGGCGTAGCCGGCAGGTGATCTTGCATGTCCGGCAATGGTTCCGGCGAGTCGAGCCGGTGGTTCCGGCGTGTCCGGCAGGTGGTTGCGGTCTGTCCTGGAGGTGGTTCCGGAGTGTCTGCCGAGTGGTTCTGGCGTAGCCGGCAGGTGATTTTGGCGTGTCCAGCAGGTGGTTCTGGGGAGTGGAGCAGGTGGTTCCGGCATACTCGGCAGGTGCTTCCGGCGTGTCCGGCACATGGTTCTGGCACATCTGAGAGGTGGTTCCGGCATGCCCGGCAGGTGATCCCGGAGAGTCCTCCAAGTGGTTCTGGCGTACCCCGCAGGTGTTTCTGGTGTGTCCGGCAGATGGCTCTGGTGAGTCGAGCAGGTCGTTCCGGTGTGCTCGGCAGGTGGTTCCGGCAGGTCCGGCAGGTGTTTGCCGTCTGTCCATGACGTGGTTCTGGCATGCCCGCAAGGTGATTCTGGAGTGTCCACCAAGTGGTTTTGGCGTAGCCGGCATATGATTTTGGCCTGTGAGGCAGGTGGTTCCGGCATGTCCAGCAGGTGGTTCCGGCGAGCTCGGCAGGTGCTTCCGGTCTCTCCGGCATGTGGTTCTGGCACCTCTGAGAGGTGGTTCCGGCATGCCCGGCAGGTGATTCCGGAGTGTCCGGCATGTGGTTCTGGCACCTCTGAGAGGTGGTTCCGGAATGACTGGCATGTGATTCCGGAGTGTCTGCCGAGTGGTTCTGGCGTAGCAGGCAGTTGATTTTGGCGTGTCCAGTAGGTGGTTCTGGGGTGTGGATCAGCTGGTTCCGGCATACTCAGCAGGTGGTACCGGCGTGTCCAGAACATGGTTCTGGCAAGTCTGAGAGGTGGTTCCGGCATGCCCGACAGGTGATTCCGGAGTGTCCACCAAGTGTTTCTGGCGTACCCGGCAGGTGATTTTGGCATGTCCGACAGGTGTTTCTTGCGAGTCGAGCAGGTGGCTCAGGCATGCTCAGCTGGTGCTTCCGGCGTCTCTGGCACGTGGTTCTGGTGTGTCTGAGAGCTGGTTCTGGCATGTCCGGCAGATGATTCCGGAGTGTCCACCAAGTGGTTCTGGTATACCTGGCAGGTGATTTTGGCGTGTCAGGAAGGTGGTCCCGGCTAGTTGAGCAGGTGGATCAGGCGTGCTTGGCAGGTGGTTCAGGCGGGTCTGGCAGGTGGTTTCGGTCTGGTCGGGGTGTGGTTCCGGCATCTCAGGCAGATGGTTCTGGCACGTGTGAGAGGTGGTTCCGGCCGGCCCGACAGGTGTTTCCGGAGTGTCCCCCAAGTGGTTCTGGCGTAGCTGGCAGGTGATGTTGGCGTGACCGGCAGGTGGTTCCAGCAAGCCCGGCAGGTGATTCCGGAGTGTCTGCCGAGTGGTTCTGGCGTAGCCGGCAGTTGATTTTGGCATGTCCAGCAGGTGGTTCCGGCGAGCTCAGCAGGTGGTACCGGCGTGTCCGGAACATGGTTCTGGCACGTCTGAGAGATGGTTCCGGCATGCCCGGCAGGGGATTCCGGAGTGTCCGGCATGTGGTTCTGGCACCTCTGAGTGGTGGTTCCGGCATGCCCGGCAGGTGGTTCCGGAGTGTCTGCCGAGTGGTTCTGGCGTAGCCGGCAGGTGATTCTGGCGTGTCCAGCAGGTGGTTCTGGGTAGTTGATCAGGTGGTTCCGGCATACTCGGCAGGTGGTACCGGCGTGTCCGGAACATGGTTCTGGCAAGTCTGAGAGGTGGTTCCGGCATGCCCGGCAGGTGATTCCGAGTGTTCGCCAAGTGGTTCCGGCGTAGCCGGCGGGTGATTTTGCATGTCCGGCGTTGGTTCCGGCGAGTCGACCCGGTGGTTCCGGCGTGTCCGGCAGGTGGTTCCGGTCTGTTCATCAGTTGGTTCTGGCGTGTCCGGCACGAGGTTCTGGCACGTCTGAGAGGTGGTTCCGGCATGCCCGACAGGTGATTTTGGAGTGTCCGCCACGTGGTTCTGAAGTACCTGGCAGGTGATTTTGGCGTGTCTGGCAGGTGTTTCTTGCAAGTCGAGCATGTGGCTCAGGCATGCTCAGCAGGTGCTTCCGGCGTGTCCGGCACGTGGTTCTGGTGTGTCTGAGAGCTGGTTCTGGCATGTCCAGCACATGATTCCGGAGTGTCCACCAAGTGGTTCTGGCATACCCGGGCGGTGATTTTGGCGTGTCAGGTAGGTGGTTCCGGCGAGTCGAGTAGGTGGTTCCGGCGTGCTCGGCAGGTGGTTCAGGTGGGTCTGGCAGGGGGTTTCTGTGTGTTCGGGGTTTGTTTCCGGTATCTCAGGCACATGGTTCTGGCACATCAGAGAGGTGGTTCCCGCCGACCCGACAGGTTTTCCATGGTGTCCGCCAAGTGGTTCTGGCATAGCTGGCAGGTGATGTTGGCGTGACCGGCAGGTGGTTGCAGCCAGCTGGGCAGGTGATTCCGAAGTGTTCACCCAATGGTTGAGGCGTAGCCGGCAGGTGATTTTGGCGTGTCCAGCAGGTGGTTTTGGCGAGTCGAGCAGGTGGTTCTGGCGTGCTCGGCAGGTGCTTCCGGTGTCATTGGCATGTGGTTCCGGCATGTCTGAGAGGTGGCTCCGCCATGCCCGGCAGGTGATTCCGGAGTGTTCGCCAAGTGGTTCTGGCGTAGCTGGCAGGTGATTTTGAATGTCCGGCAATGGTTCCGGCAAGTCGAGCCGGTGGTTCCGGCGTGTCCAGCAGGTGGTTGCGGTCTTTCCAGCTGGTGGTTGTGGGGTGTCCGGCACGAGGTTCTGGCACGTCTGAGAGGTTGTGTCGGCATGCACTTCACGTGATTCCGGCTTGTCCGCCAAGTGGTTCTGGTGTAGCGGGCAGGTGATTTTGGCGTCTCCGGCAGGTGGGACCGGTGAGTCAAGCAGGTGGTTCTGGCGAGTGTTTGCTGTGTTTCCGGTCTGTCCGGGAGATGGTTCCGGCCTGTCCGGCACGTGCTTCTGGCACTTCTGAGAGGTTGTGCTGGCCTGCCCGGCAGGTGATTCTGGAGTGTCCGCTAAGTGGTTCTGGCGTAGCCAGCAGGTGATTTTGGTGTGTCCGGCAGGTGGTTCTGGGGAGTGGATCAGGAACTTCCGGCATTCTCGGCAGATGCTTCCGCTGTCTCCGGTACGTGGTTGTGGCACCTCTGAGAGGTGGTTCCAGCATGCCGGGCAGGTGATCCCGGAGAGTCCTCCAAGTGGTTCTGGCATACCCCGCAGGTGTTTCTGGTGTGTCCGGCAGGTGGCTCTGGTGAGTCGAGCAGGTCGTTCCGGTGTGCTCGGCAGGTGGTTCCGGCAGGTCCGGCAGGTGTTTGCCGTCTGTCCATGACGTGGTGCCGGCATGCCCGCAAGGTGATTCTGGAGTGTCCACCAAGTGGTTTTGGCTTAGCCGGCATATGATTTTGGCCTGTGAGGCAGGTGGTTCCGGCATGTCCAGCAGGTGGTTCCGGCAAGCTCGGCAGCTGTTTCCGGTCTCTCCGGCACGTGGTTGTGGCACGTCTGAGAAATGGTTCCGGCATGTCCAGCAGATGATTCCGGAGTGTCCACCAAGTGGTTCTGACATACACGGCAGGTGATTTTGGCGTGTCAGGTAGGTGGTTGCGGCGAGTCGAGTAGGTGGTTCCGGCGTGCTCGGCAGGTGGTTCAGGCGGGTCTGGCAGGGGGTTTCGGTCTGTTCGGGGTGTGGTTCCGGCATCTCAGGCACATGGTTCTGGCACGTCAGAGAGGTGGTTCCGGCCGGCCCGACAGGTGTTTCCATGGTGTCCGCCAAGTGGTTCTGGCATAGCTGGCAGGTGATGTTGGCGTGACCGGCAGGTGGTTGCAGCCAGCACGGCAGGTGATTCCGAAGTGTTCACCAAATGGTTGTGGCGTAGCCGGCAGGCGATTTTGGCGTGTCCAGCAGGTGGTTTGGGCAAGTCAAGCAGGTGGTTCTGGCGTGCTCGGCAGGGGCTTCCGGTGTCATTGGCATGTGGTTTCGGCGTGTCTGAGAGGTGGCTCCGCCAGCCCGGCAGGTGATTCCGGAGTGTTCGCCAAGTGGTTCTGGCGTAGCCGGCAGGTGATCTTGCATGTCCGGCAATGGTTCCGGCGAGTCGAGCCGGTGGTTCCGGCGTGTCCGGCAGGTGGTTGCGGTCTGTCCAGCAGGTGGTTCTGGGCTGTCCGGCACGAGGTTCTGGCACGTCTGAGAGGTTGTGTCGGCATGCACTTCACGTGATTCCGGCTTGTCCGCCAAGTGGTTCTGGTGTTGCGGGCAGGTGATTTTGGCATCTCCGGCAGGTGGGACCGGTGAGTCAAGCAGGTGGTTCCGGCGAGTGTTTGCTTTGTTTCCGGTCTGTCCGGGAGATGGTTCCGGCCTGTCCGGCACGTGCTTCTGGCACTTCTGAGAGGTTGTGCTGGCCTGCCCGGCAGCTGATTCTGGAGTGTCCGCCAAGTGGTTCTGGCATAGCCAGCAAGTGATTTTGGCGTGTCCGGCAGGTGGTTCTGGGGAGTGGATCAGGAACTTCCGGCATTCTCGGCAGGTGCTTCCGCCGTCTCCGGCATGTGGTTGTGGCACCTCTGAGAGGTGGTTCCAGCATGCCCGGCAGGTGATTCCGCAGTGTCTGACAAGTGGTTGTGGCGTAGCCGGCAGTTGACTCTGGCGTGTCCGGCAGGTGGTTCTGGCGAGTCAAGCAGATGGTCAGGGCGTGTCCGGCAGGTGGTTCCGGTCTGTCCTGGAGGTGGTTCCGGAGTGTCTGCCGAGTGGTTCTGGCGTAGCCGGCAGGTGATTTTGGCGTGTCCAGCAGGTGGTTCTGGGGAGTGGAGCAGGTGGTTCCGGCATACTCGGCAGGTGCTTCCGGCGTGTCCGGCACATGGTTCTGGCACATCTGAGAGGTGGTTCCGGCATGCCCGGCAGGTGATCCCGGAGAGTCCTCCAAGTGGTTCTGGCGTACCCCGCAGGTGTTTCTGGTGTGTCCGGCAGATGGCTCTGGTGAGTCGAGCAGGTCGTTCCGGTGTGCTCGGCAGGTGGTTCCGGCAGGTCCGGCAGGTGTTTGCCGTCTGTCCATGACGTGGTTCTGGCATGCCCGCAAGGTGATTCTGGAGTGTCCACCAAGTGGTTTTGGCGTAGCCGGCATATGATTTTGGCCTGTGAGGCAGGTGGTTCCGGCATGTCCAGCAGGTGGTTCCGGCGAGCTCGGCAGGTGCTTCCGGTCTCTCCGGCATGTGGTTCTGGCACCTCTGAGAGGTGGTTCCGGCATGCCCGGCAGGTGATTCCGGAGTGTCCGGCATGTGGTTCTGGCACCTCTGAGAGGTGGTTCCGGAATGACTGGCATGTGATTCCGGAGTGTCTGCCGAGTGGTTCTGGCGTAGCAGGCAGTTGATTTTGGCGTGTCCAGTAGGTGGTTCTGGGGTGTGGATCAGCTGGTTCCGGCATACTCAGCAGGTGGTACCGGCGTGTCCAGAACATGGTTCTGGCAAGTCTGAGAGGTGGTTCCGGCATGCCCGACAGGTGATTCCGGAGTGTCCACCAAGTGTTTCTGGCGTACCCGGCAGGTGATTTTGGCATGTCCGACAGGTGTTTCTTGCGAGTCGAGCAGGTGGCTCAGGCATGCTCAGCTGGTGCTTCCGGCGTCTCTGGCACGTGGTTCTGGTGTGTCTGAGAGCTGGTTCTGGCATGTCCGGCAGATGATTCCGGAGTGTCCACCAAGTGGTTCTGGTATACCTGGCAGGTGATTTTGGCGTGTCAGGAAGGTGGTCCCGGCTAGTTGAGCAGGTGGATCAGGCGTGCTTGGCAGGTGGTTCAGGCGGGTCTGGCAGGTGGTTTCGGTCTGGTCGGGGTGTGGTTCCGGCATCTCAGGCAGATGGTTC